>NC_053134.1:22154318-22439318 GCF_010015445.1 Perca fluviatilis | reverse complement strand
AAGTGGGGTTTTATATGATGCGAGGCTTACCTACTGGGCCCATAGACTGTAAAAATAATGAACGCAGCAGAAGTTATGTCACCCCTTGGTTTGTGAACTAGGCTACCATTTTTAGGCGACCAAAATTATCCAGTTAACTTTGAAGTGAAAAAAACAAAGTTTAAGACGAAACTACGGACAGCGACCCAAAACAAGTTCAATGTTTTTTTTAACGTACAAAGGGCCATGGTTAGTATTGCTAATCCTCTGTCCGGATTTAGAGGTTGGCGTGATGCCATGCCCTAAAGCATCCCCTTCTTTATTGTCTGTTTTAAAACAAATGGGACCATAATTTACAAAATGAACATCAGGCTATATTGAAGACTTGAAACTAGCCATTCTGTTTGCAACCAGTGGAGTTTATGGACCTGGATGCTCCGTCCTTTAATTTTACAGTCTGACTGGGCCCAAATCATATTTGATTGGATAAATTAATGTATACGCCCCTGAGTTCAAGATGAGTCATTAACATTTTACAGGAGGAAAAGAGGGGAATTATTTTTCAATATATGTGGCGATATTAAGATGAGTCTGATTCAGTTCAGCAGGTGATTGACTGATCGATCACGTATGTGCACTTTGAATTCAGAGCGACACGTTGCGATGTCTGATTAAAAAGTATTGGTGTAAAGCTTAACTGATTTGTGTTGGAAAACAACTACAAAGTCAAGGAATTTGGCTACATCAATGCACAACGAAAATCTCAGATTCAGAGAGATGAAACTGATCCAGGAAGTAAGGTAATACCGACTCAGGATGAAAAGTCCCTCCTCTATATGGACTGGCTAATGTTCTCTAGCGACTGCCTGTTTTTTTACAATGTCCTGGGAGAAATCTTCTACGCTATAGCAAAATCATCAACACAATAACTTTATTCACAGAGAGCAACATATTTACAGGGATGTGTTTTGGTGACATTGGTTTTGGAACAATTTATATTGCTGTGTCTATCAAAATCTCTATATAACCGTCCACTTGGGTTATGTGGCTGTATTTGCTCAAAAGATGTGAAAATGGCACAAATACAGCATTGCTGAGGCCCAAGGGCAGCAACTCATGCATACAGAATGCACTCTAATTTGTTTATCATTTCCCTCGCATTTCAGTGGTGTTGTTGCTTACGTCCTCTGGGTCTAGATGACACTGCAAACCCTTTAATCACCGAATGATATGTGCACATACATTTGCGCACATATCACACAGCAAAGCATCTCGTCCAATTACTGATTCAGCATCAATTATTTTCCCAGACTCGGTGCTCGTCAGAAGATACTGATTACAATAGGCTCCTCTGCTTTGGTATATATGATTGGATTGACAGGATTTGTATGCAGGATGGGCAGACACTTACTGGCTGCCTGATGGGGTTTGAGGTTATGAAGAAATTGCCATACATTTCCTGTCATGACCTTAAAGACCGGTGCTCATTGATCTATTTTTAATAATAACTTAAAAAGTGAATGCAAGTACATTCTATTTGATTGCTAGGATGTCAGATACACTGTAGGCTTGCATTGGTATCCATTTAAAAAAATAAATAAAAAAAAGGTTCTGTTGTGTTTAATTACAGACGCTGATTGGTAGAGAGTGCACTCGAGGTGAAATACAGAGTTTTTGCCTTAAAAAAATCAAATCTCTACCACTGATGTAGGAAAGGAAAGATAGGGACAGAGTAAAAGAGAATGGAGACCTTTTGATGCTGCTGCAGTGTTTACTGATGTATATGCGCATGCTGCAAATATGGCTACTGATTTTAATATTTTTAACTTTAATTCAGTAGGTTTTATTTCCCAACTTGTTATGCATTCTGTGTTTGCTATTTCATCTTATTTATATCTTGTTTTTTTATTTTCAATGCATTCTAGTCCTGTTTTATCTTCATTATATCTATTTCCCATTATTGTAAAACACTTTGTGCCAAATTTCTTGTCTGAAAGGTGCTATATGCAAATAAAGTTTATTATGAATTATTATTGGCTGTCAAGGAGAGTAGCTCAGACCAGAAGCCCCTAGTTGACAACATATAGATACATATACATATAATTGATTTTAGTTTGCTTAAACGCAGATATCTGCTTA
Organism: Perca fluviatilis; assembly: GCF_010015445.1. Taxonomy (NCBI): domain Eukaryota; kingdom Metazoa; phylum Chordata; class Actinopteri; order Perciformes; family Percidae; genus Perca; species Perca fluviatilis. Next base: position 22,437,200 of record NC_053134.1, on the reverse strand, counting down.
ACCACATTTATAGATTAAACAATGAACCATGAAACACACTCCTTAGATGCGTTGGATATTATCCCATGACATTTGTGCTATGAAAATAAACATGGCACGAGCGAATGTGTACACCTCCTTGAATGCATCACACCATGGGGACATTGACTTACTGCATGAGTTAGCAGAGCTATTATCATACAATAATGTGACAAAGAGTGGGATGCCATCAAAAATGGAAGCCTTTAGTATTTTAGCCATGTAGCTAGTGTAGAGTTTTACAGTATATAAAGTCAACAATATGTTCATCTGAACACCCTGTTTTTACTGCAAAGTTGTTCTGAAAAATAATACGTTTTCATATCAAATGGAAATGACCCATTAATGTAGAATAAGAATAACGAATGCCAGCTTAGTAAATTAGACCAACTGTAGTGATCAATCACAGTGTAGTGAAGTGTAATGTCACAATGGTTGGTTTGTTGCTGTGGGAAGATGTTTCAAATGCACAACCAAATAAGCTCTGGTGTCCAAAATGTCAAATTTTGTGGCTGTTACAGAACATTGCTTCAAAACAAGGTTAACCACAGATGTGTCAGCGAACATTTGAAGTTTCTAGTTATAAATCGGAAGAAAAGTTTGTGTTGTATGCATGCTTTCAGTTTTGTTACCACACAGATTTAATAACCCCAAAACTTCAGCATAAACTTGTGGCCTCAGAAGGGAATGCTTAACTCCAGCTATTTAGTTTGAAAGGCAATAGAAGCACTAACCTCACATACATTAGCAGCCTTACTTTAATCTTCTTCCTTTTCAAAACCTTTGGATTGACTCCTGTATTACTGTATAATTGGCTCTAATAATAGATAATGAAGCAATTATGAGGTATTTGGTTTGTTAAAAACACCATGGTTTGCCAGTAAACCACCATATAAGACCGCACATTAATTGAAGACAGCAGACAGAGAACAGAGCGAGGGAGATGGGGGGGGGGGGTGATGTCGAGGGAGCCTCTGCCAAGTGGGCACATGCCAGCACTTAACAATCTGGCCTGCTGATATGCGTCTTTGGTCAGCGAGTTAATAAACAATGGAACAGAACTCCAACAGTGATACCATCCTTTCTCCTGCACTCATTTTTTCTCTCTGTCTTTGCTTCTGTCCTATTTGTCAGGACACTGACCTGGTTAGGCATACCGTATGTGCTGACCTGGTTAAATATATCCGGTTGATATTTGCTTCTTCATCCGCTGCTGATAGGATGGAAATAAAAGTAAGACTTCAGGGGCATCAGTCAGTCAAACATGGAAAGAAATGACAGATATTGAATTGTGGGTGTCAGCAACCTCAATCTTAGAATATCATGTGGATATGACATTTGATATGCCCAGATTGGCTCTGAGACCGATCCTTTGGATTGGCAAATTAAAACGCTGTTAAATGCTACATGGGGTTTACATGCCAGACAATTTCTTTGGCGGGGAGGAGTAACTTCCTGTTTTGCCCTGCTTTTAGTCTTTATGCTAAGATAAGATGACTGTAGCTAATATTCACCGAAAAGATGGGAGTGTGTTATCGATCTTCTCATCTCACTCTCGGCAAGACAGGCAAAACATCTCCTCAAACGTTTCCTTAATTTGCGTCTCTGCTTCACTGGGAACCTGTGCTATGATTTACATTTGACATTTTCTCCGTTTGCATCCGTTTTAATTCATTTTGATAACTTAAAGCCTAAAGCATGTGTTCGCTGCTGTTGTCATTCTTTCAGAATTCAAAATATCTGCTGTATCTGTGACACAGATTTAAAAGGTGTGCTTTTGCCATTTATGCGTCCAAAAGCCAAACTACACTAATATAAACTACCGACTCCTGTTCTCAGCTCTTTGAGTCTGTGTTTCGTCCTCTCTGTCTCCAGTTTTTTCAGTGCATGACCAAACACACTTGCACGGATGGTTGAAGTTATTGAATGCAAAGATCAATCCATCGTCACAGCAAGCACTGGTTAGACACGGTGGCTGGAACCTACCATTAGATATTTCAGTGATTTATGCACGCAACTCGGAGGAATGTGACTGACAATCAGGTGACTACTGAATCGTCTCAAGCTGTGAGCCATGCAGACCGTGTAAACATAAAAATGTAAATGTAACATGGAAAGCTCTTCTTGCTGCTGGTTGTTGATGTCATTTAGCTGCTCTTGCCCCCGCAGGCCTCTGTGGTTCTGTCTTTAGTGGTTCTTGGAAATCACTCACATGCCTTAGTTCTGTCTTTTTATGCTGTAGAGGACGGGTGGTTGAGTGAGATGCTTTCCATTACTGTATTCTGTCACCACACAGTAATTTTTCATGCCAGGCAGATTTTTTCCCCCCTTTGCTATAACACACGCAAGGATGAACCAGTAAGAACCAAGCAAATGCCAACAAAGATGCAAAAGAAAGGACACAATTTTGTATTTCTTCTGCATGTCTTTAAAGTGGACATATTATGCTTTTCCGTATTTTCTGTCATATCTACAATGTTATAATGTTGTGTTGTGTTAAACGTGGCCAAACGTTTACATCAAATAATGATGGAAACTTATTTCAGAGAAATCCCCGTGAGCTAAAACGTTTAGATTACTAACTGTTCTGAACGCTCCAGTTTCAACACTTCGCTGGCCTTCTATGGGACATGGGATTAGTCATCTGCTCCAGGCAGGAACTACTGGAGTGTTATTTTTTTATTTTTTTATGCTACGGCGTTAACATTGTTAACAGTGAGGGAATTACTGGAATTGTTGGAATTGTTGGGGCTTTGTAAATTATAGAGTGTGGTCTAGACCTACTCTATCTGTAAAGTGTCTCGAGATAACTTATGTTATGATTTGATACTATAAATAAAATTGAATTGAAATTGAATTGAACATGTAGCTAGAATTTTTCTGTCTGAGCCCGGCCCGTGTCGGACAGACCCGTGACCGAACCCGGCCCGAGCCCGACAGAAGCAACTGTAGGAAGGCATTCGGAAATGTCAACAGATGGGCCCATCACCTCACACGGGGCAAAAAGTGCATGTTAATAAGCTGTTAATATGTTCAATGTGTTAACCTTTCTTGATCGCTTAGTTTCCGATCGTGGTCAGAAAACCAGGTGAGACTGGTTACCTCCAGGGCCAACGTTATAAAAAGAATAACGTGGGGGTTAAAATCCTGTTTCTGGTGAGCAAATGACTGAACTTGGCTTCCAGTCTGGGGTTTATTTCGGACACCGCACACACTTTGTACAAAACTTAAACTTATTCCACCATCTCTGCTCCGGTCGCGTCTACACTTCTTACTCTTCCTCTAACTCTCTTCTGCCCGCTTTACACACGCACTGAGCTCTCTTAAAGGAGCCGCAGCACCATTTTACAACAAATGCCTTATCGCGCTGATGTGACCGAGCCCGACCAGACCCCGACCATCATTTCTAAATATCTGTCCGAACCCGGCCCGTCGGGCTCGGTTCGGGTATACATACCGTAGTACAAACACAAAATACAAGTATGATCCTGAAAATGCTATATAATAGTTCCCCTTTAACATACATAATATTTATACATTTCATTTTAGATATTTCAGAAGGAAGGAAAGAAGCGGCCATTGCTGTGTTGGCATCTTACTTGTAAATCCATGCAACAACACTAGTGTATGAAAAGGAATTCACTTCATTAACACTTTTGCTAAGGAACTGGTACAGGACATTCTGTAGAACCTGTTACAATTTGAAAATCTCATTGCAAGCCGATGAATTAAAGGTTCTAAAAACGTAACTGTTGTAACAGACAGCTATGTCTTTGCTGGGCTTTGGTGCTGTCAGTTACTTTACCAATGAAAAAATCAACAAGTCTTTGATCCATAAAATCAATATGTTCTGCTTGCTCTCTGAGTGGCATGCCAACAAAGGACCGACTAGGGACCGCTAAAGCCTGAGTGACTTGCCTACACTGGGCCGATAGCGAGCCGTCACCCTGCTTTGTACTAATGTTTCTTGACCGACATCCCACTTTTACAGTATATATGCTTCAGATTTTTATTAAATTGTGAATTTCCTCTAATTCCAATGCAAGTAGTCACAGATTGCAAGTTTGATTAAGAATTCCTGGTGGATTTAGTTTATGACACTGCACTCACATCCAAGGTACAATGGACAGAAGAGAATTAGACTGAACCATGAACCATGGTTGTTTGATATCAAATGGCCCTCTGTCAGTTGTAGGGCATCTCAGTCAGTATCGCCAACTGCACCAGTACTAAATTCAAGAGAAGGAAGGCTTATGTTTGAGTTAAATTCCTTTTTAGATGCCAACAAAGCAATAGCCTCAGAAACCAGTACGTAATCTTCACCTCCAGCCTGGGGATATACAGTAATGGGTTGTACCATCTTTGGAAAGTACTTGTTTGTGTTCCAGAATCTTTGTGGAAGTACCTTTTGAATAGAGGGTTGCTAATTATCGTGGAAAAGTGCATCTGCAGTAACCATGTAATTGCAGTGTTTATGCAGTTTACCAATGCCAGGCTTGGCCACAGGTGTAGAATATCTGACCCAACATTTGCCTCATCTTCATGAATCATCATTATGTGGATTTGTGGTGCACTGTCTCATCTATAATGTTCCACTCTTTAGATTCAATGCCTGATATTCCACTTTTACCTTCAGATTTCTGCCTTCCCCTTCTTTTTCACTCCTATACATGTATTTAGTCATCCACCAAGCTGAATATTATATTCATTAGTATTGATTTTAGGGCTGCACGATATGAGGAAAATGTGCGATAACGTTAAATATCGCAATAACGTTATTACTTGCAATAAATAAACAGATATAAAAGTGTACTCAGTTCTGCATTTCTGCTGCTTTCATGTTCTGCTAAATACAACATATCGTTTGCTGAATTTAAAACAAATGAAGGGAAATCATTTACAACAATCTTCTATTGAACAAATTGAACATTGAATTGAATATAAAAGGCACCACTAAAAAAAGAATGACATTACATTTTAAAGTGCCGTTTTCTGCTGATATATTTTTTTCAACTAACACAAAAAAATCTCTAAATGTCTATTGCAATGTTTTTGCGATATGTTGATAATGCGATGGCGACAAAAAACAATATATTATGCAGCCCTAATTGATTTGTATGTGCACCCAGGAGCAGGTCAAGCTACTGTTCCTAAACACGTTGCAATGATTTTGATCAGAGACAGTGCAGTGCATGTCAGAGAACATCACTTGTTCTTTTAACCTCTTATTGAACACGGTGGAAGAACACCAGGGTACTGGCACTTCTTTGATACATAATGTATAAAGTCAGAGCAGCTGTCACTCAGATTAGCATTAGCCCTCTTGTCCTCCTTTCATGTAGTCTTACATTTTTTTTAAAAAAATAAAAATAAAAACTTTTATCTGCAGAGAGAGTGAGCTGGTTTTTATTATTATTAAGATTAATTAATGGGTGGTGTGTGGGGGAGAGAGGGAGGTGGGGGGGTTGGGGGTTCAGTTAATTAATAGGGTTGCTTGTGGATACAGGCTGTTGCAGCTATCAGATCTGTGACCTTTTAGTTGTAAGATGGTGTGTATAGATATCCTGACTTGTGACGGTAGTCTGTTTATGAAGGCATTATGGATGTCGTATTTAGTTACCATTATTTCTGTGAGTCAGTTTACAACAATTTGTATAGCAGCGTTTATCTCATCCCCCTCATTTATTGGTGCATTATTTTTATGAATCTAGCTACCACTGTGTCTCTAATAAATGGAAAAAACTTTCAATGTGCATGACACCAAGTCTGTTTGAATTGCTGTGACCTGCTGAAGGCGATATGGGTTGCGATTAAGAAGTCTGGGACCAGGCTAATGAACCAAAACTGCAGCAAAACCTCAAAATGTCCCTCTTGTTTTTGTAGTTGAACTAAAGGAGTAAATCACGAATGTTGCAGGGCCTTAATGTGAGACTTCCACATCTCTATTTGTAACACCACTTTATAAAAGAAAGTAGAAGTCACACTATGCCTGATTCCCACTGCTTTATCTAAATGCTCATTATGGGCTCAATCTTAGCCTTAACCAGTATATTCTATGCTACCACATTTAGTTGCTTTGTAGAAACTGAGAGGAAAGTCATATGATTTGCTGCCTCTCTGCAGTGACATCCATCTTCACTTTCTCACTTGGTCAATGTTGAAAGCAGCAGACTCTGAACTTTTATTTGTTGGCCCCACCCGCCCACGCCATTGAACATCTCTGCTGATTAGCCACGGCCCTCATCTGGCAAAGACACCAAGCAAGGCAATTTGTCCTGACCCCAGGTCTGCAGACATATTTGCCTAGCCACAGTGTGTGTTGGCATGCTCGGCTGAGCACCATATGTGACAGGATGTTTGTAATGGTGGCCGCAAAGCACTCGTCAGCCATCTCTAGACACTATTTATAAGGCAACCCTGTTATTTGGATGTGCGTAGGGAATTGTTGGCATCAAGGGGTGGAGGGATGAAGGCAACTTGTCCGGTTTCCGTCCACTCATCCCACTCTGTTTTTGTTTTTTTCCACAATGGAAAACGTGGACAGCCGCCATCTCCTCTGAACAGCCGGTCCAACCTAAGGCCTAGGGATCAGAGTGGTCCAAAGTGGCAGCTTTGCTCTTGACTTTCATGTCCAGGTCCACGTCTCTCTTGAGGCATCGTTGCAGAGCCAAAGTGGGATTCAAACAGGTACTGTTCCATCAACACAGTCTTGAGAGCTTTATTTTTAATGCTAATATACCTCAGAGAGCTTGGCCTGTATTGGCTACACCTTCTTTGCTGCTTAAAAGTGCCCCCCTCGTGCATTAGAACTGACTGTTTCAATATGTGCTCTCTCTCCCTGAAGTGCGTCAAAGCTGTAGGAAACGTCATAAAGCTTCCACAGCTAATGTGCACTGTTTTTCCAATGAAACATGAGTAATGATGACATTATCACCTGTCAGTCACAGTGACGCTGTGGCTCATACTGTGGTTTTCACAGCTCTGTGTATTGTGGAATGGTTGAACTTTTCATTCTTTTACACTGCTGGAAACACCTGCCACATCAAGAGTATATTTTTAACGTCTGTGTGAGCTGTTATTACAAAACTTGGCCAACAAGGTATTACAAACATACTGTAGGTAACTTGTGTAGCATTTTCTAAATAACACACCGAACTCAAATATTATCAAGAATGGGAAATAGGCTACACAGTTAGCTATGTTTGCCTTATAATGTGTACCTGTTACTTCATTTTGTCCTCTAATTGACTGTTGATCTTCAGTGTGCAACTTGCTCTCAAAGGTGTAGGCTACTTGACCAATTTTGCACTTGAAGGCTTAATTAGTATTACTCGGCCTGTGAAAACAGTTGTGTAATGTCTTTGGTGGCTCTGGATGACTTTCCTAAAGTCAGAAAACATAACCCTGGTGATGTCTGGGTTGTTTGAGCTTTGGTCTTGGACACAAACTGAAGGCATGGATTTTGAGTCCAGTCCAGCCCAGTCCAGTGTCAAACAAATTTAGCAAATAGCTGGTGAACATAGTGGAGCATTGAGCAGCTAAAGAGCCAGGTGTTACCTTAAGGAGATGGTGGAGAACAAAACGGAGCTAAAAGGAAAGTGAATATTGGACATTCGCCAGGTGACCAGAAACATGACTACAGATGAATAATAATTAAGGCTGACCCGAATGCTTTAAATCTTTCACTGGTGCCATCAGGGTTCAAAATTAGCACAATCAACCAGCCAAATGCTGGTAAAATATGCAAGTGGCTGATAGATTTGCTTCACTCACCAGCCAAAAAAACTATGGTAATCTATTGAGTGGCTGGTGAAATTTGAACATCACTAACTATTTGGCTGGTGGATGAAAAAGTTAATTTTGAACCCTGATTGCCATTGCAAATCGACATCCAAATCAGTATTCAAATACAAATATTGTTGTTGTTTTCAAGTGCATACACTGTAAATCTAGATTTAGTTGTAACTCAACTTTGTAGTGGTCACCACTTATTCCTTAATGTTTTGTTAAACCATATTCATAACTAAATCACATTTGTTGTTTGTAATCAGCGTAAGAATGCAGTGCAAAGGTCATGTTATGCAGAGATAACTAAGGACGTTAAGTTTCTGTATGGGAGGGGCGGGGTCATTTTAACTGTTCTGCGCTGAAGTGGTGCTTGTTCTGTTCATGTTTTGGGCGTGAATTTATGTTATCTGGGTGTTAGTTTTGTATGGTTGATTTAGTGTTCATGTTCAATTAGGGCTGGGCAATATATCGATATTATATCGATATCGTAAAATGAGACTAGATATCTTCTTAGATTTTGGATATGGTAATATCGTGATATGACATAAGTGTTGTCTTTTACTGGTTTTAAAGGCTGCATTACCGTGAAGTGATGTACTTTTCTGAACTTACCAGACTGTTATAGCTGTTCTATTATTTGCCTATTCCCTACTTAGACATTATGTCCACATTACTGATGATTATTTATCTGAAATCTAAGTGTGACGATAGTTTGTTAAAGCACCAATTGTCAACCTTAGAATATCGCTGCAATATCGATATCAAGGTTTTTGGTTCTGATATCTGATTTTCTCCATATCGCCCAGCAACTGTGACCGAGACCCGGGTGGGGACTGAAGGCTTCTGGGCAATGAAGAAGTGTTCAGAGGCACATTCACAGATTTGAAATCAGTAACTCTGTTGACTTACCAACTTACCACGCAACGCAATTTTTTAACTAATATTTTAAATACTTATTCTTATTCTAAGTTTTACTGTCATAAAGGGAAAAAAACTATGTATGAACAAATTATTTCTTTAGTAGTAATAGGTAGCCTAATGTTTTATATTTATGTTGCTTTGCGTGTTTAACTTAACATACTTATTCCAGAAAAAAATAATGTAAGTGTACTAAGGATTTTTAGTAATGACTACTAATGGAAACTTGATTTCTCTACTGCATAAACTTACCGCTCTGTGTTAATACAACTTAACCTGTTAACGGTTGACTGTTTAAGGCAACAGTTTTCCACGCAAATTTCTAGTAAAGTCAACTAATTTGGGAGAACAGTGTAGCTACATATGCATTACCGCCAAAATCGCCCAAAATAGTTATCCAACATTATTCATTATGCATCAACATGAATTATTATTAATATTTTCAGACAGATAGCACTGTTGGTTGTGTGCCACGGCCCGCAGGTGTAGGTACGGCGCTGCTGTGTGTGCGGTACTGAAACGGAGACAGACAGAGAAACAGAACATGTCACTTTGGTCACAGTTTGGTTTCTTGCCTGCTTGCTAGGGCTGTAACGATATGCGATATGAAACCGAAATTGCAACACTCAGATCCACAAACCTGTGTGACAAGGCAGAATCCTTCCCGTCCAGATCCAATGCTACCACATCTTTAAATTACAGACAGACAGGGGTGTGCTAGCTGGCTAAATTACCATTAGATTAGTCGTCGATCTATACAGTTAACGTTACTGATGAATTCGTGGGTTAGCCCAGAGTTGTTAACCGTGGTCAAAACAATCATACTAAAAATAACTGAGCGTGTTGAACGATGTCATAATCTTATGTTACCCACCAAGTATTAGCTAACGTTATAGACAAAGCATTAGCTACTTGTCAACAAGCACCTTTATAGTAGGGTAACCGTAAGCTGGATTGATCGATATTGAGATCTATCAATAAATAAGGTCTCTGTTGTATTACTGTGTTGCAAAGTGGCATGGTGTATTATGTTTACTGAGTATAACTCTCCTCCAACCCTGAGGTTTGTATCGAATCGTGGGTCAAAAATCGTGATACGAACCAAATCGTGGGTTTGGTGGATGGTTACAGGCCTACTGCTTGCTTTTTGTAGTTGATAAGTTCCAAAAAATAACTTGGCTCTACTAGGTCCTTATACGAGTGCTCTGATTAAAGGGACACTTTTTTCAGCCTCAGGCTTTGTTTCACTGCAGTGTGGGGCTCTCGCCCACCCGCAAAAGTCTAACGGATGATGCGAGACATGTTGGTGTTGTTTAGCATCATTACGCACCCTCAAACCGCTATATATATATATATATATATATATATATATATATATATATATATATATATATATATATATATATATATATATATATATATATATATATATATATATATTCAAATATTTCTCACTGCAGCTTTGAAGCCCCAAAAATGGTATTCGGGATAGCCTTAATACCAGTTTTTCTCCATGTGTGTTAGATGTGTAAATAGGCTAATGTTTGCTAATGCGTTTTCCATATCAACTTTTAGGTGATAATCCTTGACATGTTTACAGTTTGTTGTGATGCCTTCAAGTGCCCAAAAATAAGTGATTTCTTTTTTGTGTGTGTGTGTGTTCTAAATAATTAGTATTAGATCATCTTTTCTAGTGGAAGAGATTAAACACATTTGATCAGTGTTCACACATATGTACATTGGGTATATTTCCATGCCTCGTATAGCTCAGTGGGTGAGGTGGCTCCACTCAACACTGTCCAATTATCTTTCCATTCCTCCCATCCGGAAAAAAATGCAATCATGGCACAGTATGGCGCTCTGGATAAAGGCATCCACCACATGGCACAGGGGAGCTGTATGTGGCCAGTCTCTGATGATCAGTCTCACTGCAGGCCTCTTTTTTTGCAGCTCATTAATATAAGACTGTTGACAGAAGAGAAAACAGTCATCAGCAAATCCAAGGCCACATGGCAAGACATTATCTTCCACCCCCTCCCTTAAATTTTATTATCTGTGTGTCGTATAGTGCATTGTTCTGCCTTTATATTTTCAACATCTGCTAACTAACCTTGAGATCCGTGTGGAATGCAACAGGTATCGCGTTCAAGTAGATTTTCGCACCTGGCAGAGTGAAAGGGGTGTGTGTGTGTGTTTGTGTGTGTGCGTGCGTGGATTTATTCTTAGTCATGAAATGGTAATGAGGAAAAGGAATGGTGTGTGTGTTTGAGAGAGAGAGCGAGCTTGGTGCTCCATAGCTCTAAGGTAAGCTTTTTGTGGAGGTTGCTATGAAACACAGTGATGTAATCGCTACCAGTGAGTAATTTGCAATGAGAATGACTTCATCTCTATCTTTTTGGACTGGATTGTGAGAGTTGGCTGGTAACTTTGACGGCACAGAGGAAAAAAAACGCTGCTTGGGTGTCTTTTGGCTGATGGTGAAATTTACTCATGACTCTTTCTTTAAAAAAGAAAGTTTTGTTTTGAGAGTTTATGTTTCTGTACATTTCTACACATTTAGATTGGAGATTCATGAAAGGTTAAAGAAGTCACTTTTGAATAGAAAATGGATATTGGGTGCTTCACTATAGCTAGACAGAGGTATAAATACAGTGCTGATGTTTTTAATTTGCTTCAGCCTGAAATAAACACAACTGCTATGCAAAGGAAGTGATCTTGTGATGGGGTGACCTCATGGTTTGGGAGAGCGTCCCACTACCGGAGGACCACATGCTTGATACCGCTCAATTGTATAAAAGGCTCCTGGAGTAAAACAAACCTTTTAAGGAACAGTTTGACATTTTGGGCTGTATACTATATTTGCATTCTTGCAGAGTTGGATGAAAAGATTGATACCACTCTCATATTTATAGATCATAGATTGGATGCAAAGGGACAAAGCTACACTGGCTCTGTCCAAATGTAAAAAAATGGTCCTGCCTCCACCGGTTGCCTGGCAACCTTACGATGATGCCAAAAACTCAACATTATGCTTTTTACTATTCTCTTTGTGGATGGATTAAACAAAGGAGATATAAAATGATAATTAGGGAGCTTAAAAGGTGTTAGAAGGCAACATTTTGTTGACCTTTGGGCAGAGCCAGGCTAGCGGTTTCCTACTGTTTCCAGTCTTTATTATAAGGTATGCTAACCATCCCCTTGCTGTATTTTTTTCTATTTAGCATCCAGATAAGTGGTATTGGTCTTCTCATCAATTTTTTTGCAAGAAAAGAAATATGCATATTTCCCTTTTGCTTTAAAGCTATACTCAAGATTTTCCTAAAATCAAATTCCATTTTTGATTCTACTTGACGTTGGCATTTTTTCATTGTACTTGACGTTGGCATTTTTTCAGTTATAGCCAGTCTATGTATTTACATTCTGTAGTTACCTCTGTATATAGTACTTTTTATTGTTAATGGCGGAGTCCGCCGATCCTGTGCTGGCCTCAAATTGGCTACCTAAGCATGAGGTATTCACAGAAAACTGGGAAACAGGAAATTACTAATTCTAATTGTACAGATGAATAGTCAGCGACACGCACACCACTTGCTTGGTCTCTTTGGTGGTGCAGGGATTTAAATGCCCCGAAAATCCATTTAAAAAAGAAAGAGAAAATAAAATTCCTGCACACACTTTTCAACCCTGCATTTGGTTTATTTATCGGCGTTTCGGTCCCAGAGACCTTTCTCAAGACACGTAATAGTAAAATTACAAAGTATCAACAGATAGACCAGTCACTCTTCTACCAGGATGGAAATCTTAAGGATTGTGACTTTGTTTCTTTTGCGGAAGGGCGCTTTGACACAAGCACAGTGTACTGATACACAGACTGTATCAAACATGTGGTCCTCTGGTTGTAGGATTTTCTCCCAAACCATGAGGTCACCCCAACACAAGGCCACTTCCTTTGCTTATAGCGATTGTGTTTACTTCATTTTGAAGCAAATTAAAAACATCAGCAGGGCATTTATGCCTCTGTCTAGCTCAAGTAAAAGCACACAATACCAGTTTTTTTTTTTTTTTTTTTTTAGGAAAGCGCCTTTGATTGTGCGTAATAATGCAATTTAAATTCCCCCCATTAATTATCATTAAATGATAACATATGGGCATGGCTAAATCATTTAATTTAGAGTTGTAGGATTGTGGAATAACCACATAAGTGTTGTGTGGTGAACTTGTGTCTTCACATCATTAAGATTAATTATTGTGATTAATAACTGCTAAATTGTACATTTTCCAGGAGTATTATTATGATGATCATGCTAATTGTTCAGCCTTAGTGCTTCTTCCTGATGCAATAAAATGCTTGGATGAGTGCAGTGCTGCCTGGTGGTATCACGGTCTGCACTCTGTGGAGCTTCAGCATACATTATGACATCACAGCAGCAGAGCTTGTTACGCTGTCATGCTCCAGACATGACATAGGATTACGAGTAATGTTATTCACTTAGCAATGATATTGTGTGCCAGGGCTCCAGCAGCAAGCATTAATACCATGTAATTGCATTAAGTGGGATCTGCATAACAAAAAAAGAAAATGGATTTATTTTGCAATGATACATTTCTTTATGCACTACTTCACCCTTTATAGCCATTTTCAGTTTTTTTCCAGACTTCATTCGATTCATATTTGCAGCTGCAATCTACTAATTTCTTTTTATGGATCACCATGGAGGCCGTCGGTTCAATCCCCAGACCGACAGGATAAAATCTGGGTGGGGAAAGTGAAAGAACAGCGCTTGTCCCTCCCTCATTACCACCACTGAGGTGCCCTTGAGCAAGGCCCTTAACCCCAACCGCTCCAGTGGAGCTGCTCAGTGGCCAGCAGATCAGACTGTGGTTGTACTGGGCAGCTTCCAGGTATGAATGTGGAACTGTGTGAATGTGATCAGGGCGTTCCTGCAAAAGAGAGGCTGCCTCTCAGTGAACCTCCCCTGAATAAATAAAGGTTAAATAAAATTAAAAAAAAAATGGGAAATTTATTTTAACTAGGGATCTGTTGGAGCCATGTTAAGTGAATTATTTGTCACTATGTAAGATGAAAACATTTTTTTTTAAAGATCCCAAATTGTAAAAAGTGAGATTTCCAAGCGAGATGTCCATGTCTTTTTTTTATTATAAAGCAGGTTGAGGTGCTATATAAATACTGTGAAACGCTCAATCCACAGAGAAATGCATAAATCCTGTATTCAGAAACTGTGCCTTTAAACGAGCCGTGATGTCACAACTATACTACATATATGTAGAATGTGCTGCTACAGTGCAATTGCAGTCATTCCCCAGCTGCAATGACGGTTTAGACTCCGGTAGACCTGTCGCGATAGTCAATAAATCAATTAATCGCATGATAAATAAAAATGAGCTTGATCATTATTCAAAATTTCCATTTGCACGCTTGTTTGTTTTCCTCTGCCGCCACGGTATCAGAAATAGGGGCAGATGCACAACAGGGTTTACGCTATGTACATGTAGGGCGCACCGCCGCTACTTCAGCTGTTTATGAAAAGTCATAAAGTCGTAATTACACGACTCTGCAGAGCCGTGTTCTACTGAACTCAAGCAAACTGTCATCTGCTCTCTCACCCCTTTTAGGGTGAGCAACTGGAACAGTGACAGGATGTCATCACTCGCGAAGTCATGGCAACCAAATAAACAACAGGGTAGTACACAAGTACACTCAATCATAGGCAAAGTGACAAATAGCGATGAAAGCCGCGGCATGAAATCCGCACTCACGTGGGTCCTGTGAAATATGACAGCTACAGTTTATTGGAAAATAGCATTGTGGACACTGAATTTGATGAATTTACTGTTTATCAGACCCCAGATGAGACAAGAAGCTAACATTAGCGAACGCTGCGGTGACGGTCCCTCTGCCTCTGACTACCCGCTGCAGGAGACGCTGTATTCCTCCGACACGTTGTATTAACTTTACGGTTTTAACGGTAGTTTTAAAACCATTGTCAAGGTTAGTGGGGGTGCATACTGCTCAAAACCAACATGAAACATAGTAATGTTCACTCAGCGTTTTGTTTTGTTGTTAAACTGTGTACAATGAGCGGCGACGTTAATGGTTAACGTCACCGGTTTCAGGTAACGCCACCCTATGGACTATGGTACCGTCTATTTGCTGGATGGTTTGGTTTCAAGCTAATGTTAGTAGATAAGCCTGTTGACAGTGATGTTATTGTTCATATTTGGTAACATTTTTCTACCACTACTACGGTCACTACTGGTTGTTTTGTTCATTTATTGTGGATATTTAAAATGTCTTCCAGTTCCAGTGTTAAATATTCTTTAGAAATAAAAGTTTATTGATCTTTGAAAAGGTGTACCTGCATTATTATGCCATTATATTAGATGAAAATGGTTCAACGACAATATTATCGTTTATCGCAATAATTTCTAGGACAGTTTATCGTCCAGCAAAATTTGCTAGCGTGACAGGCCTAGACTCCGGTGTATAGACTCCAAAAAAACTGCAAATGCTGATGGCCCATAAATGCTGACCAATCAGAGCAGACTTGGCTTTTTTGGGAGGGGGGGCTTAAAGAAACATGCGCTAAAACGAGCGTTGTAGACAGAGGGTGACTACAGGTATATTCAGACTGGCAGTATGAGTTTCATTAAAGCATGTTCTAGCATAGGCGCCGATACAAAAAAAATACTGGGCATCCACGGGGGAAAACATAAATCGGCGCATATACGTGTCAGTTAAACTTTTCATCTCCAATCCTATCTGTATTTGTGAGAAGTGGCGCTGTCCTGAGTTGAAAAAGATCCTACTTTACTGCTTTATTATCGAGTTAATAGGCGTGTGTGTTTGTGTCGACCGCTGTCCATTTCCTAAGGTTCTGAAATGCAAACATTTTTTGACAACTTTTTTTCTTTTAATGGGCGTGCGGCCGTGCGCCCGTGAGCACCCACGGAGGAAAACATAAATCAGCGCCTATGTGTTCTAGCACAAACCCAACATGCAAGTATGAACCTGAAAATGAGCATGATATGGGAGCTGTAAAGCATATTGTAGCAATTTGTCAAGTATTTGGGGATTTTCAGCGCTAATGTAAAGTGTGTCTCTGTAGAAAAAAATCGACCTAATAACCACTGTCACTCCTCATTGTTGACTAATCTCAAGCCTTTTTCCCTCCTTGTCTGGCCTCATCAGCACCAATTTAGTGAGCTTTCTCTACAGTTATCAAGTAAAGCATGAGCTGCATCTTTCTCTATTCAAGCTATATAACCGCTACCACTTATTTGCCTGACATCCATACAACTCCAGCAGTGGGACACATTGCATGGCTACCATTAAAAGCATGTTCCATTAAGGCTTTCACTGCTGCATTTCCTTTATTCTCTTGCAGTTTTTCCCAAGGACGTTTACAGTCCTTGGTGAGCTTTCCAGTTAAACATGTTACTAATGTCCGCGGCCGCAGAGGAGCTTTTAATGGATTTCTCAGCACGCCTCTGCTGAGATTGGAGGCTTGTGTGTCATCGGTAATTCACCGAAGGAGCCTGGACGCTGAAATCCAATCCACTGATCAACGTGAAAACACTTAGTTCTAGACGTAGAGGACATCATCTTTTAACTGTGACCTGTAGTGTTTATATGTTTGGCTCCTGGGGTTAGGTTTCACAGAGTCACAAATGAGCTCTTCATTGATTTCAGTACATTTTTAGATTGGTTACATATATACGTAGATAGTACAGCACAATTGGAAACAAACCACAGCAGCCTCCATGCTTGCATAGCCTCTGAAAATCCATGCAGGCTTTGTGCCAATGGGAGGTTGGAGCTACAACACACACACACACACACACACACACGGCTCTGTTTGCCGCCTGTCGGCCAAGACCTCTGAGGCCTGACCACTGCCTGCTAATAATGCCAGTCTGCTGTGTGTACGGTATGTGAACACATTTGTGTCTCTAAATGTAAATGCTTGAGTGAATATGTATGTATGTATGTATGTATGTATGTATGTATGTATTGGTGTGTGTGATCTGAGCTTACTGCTGTCTTATCTTGGCAACTGTGAGGATACGTCGGAGTTCGTGCACAGGTGTGCCCTGTCCTGCTGGAGGGATGAGAGGGCAGCTCTCCGAGGTGTGATAACTTGCTTAAGGCTGTGACTTTGAACAAGGGCGGCACCCTTGTCACTGAAGGAGGCTTATTTATCATAACACATGCTGTACTACAGACAGACAGACAGACGAGCATGAGCTTGTGAGGAAGACATGTCATGCCTGCAGTGAATGGATCTGCCTATTTGTGGAGCTGGCATGTACATGTTGTCCCAGAGCTACTGTCCCCCCCCCCCCTATGGAGAGCTGTCCTTAAAATGACACACATTTATCCACTTGACATGAGGACAATTGACTGGAGAATTAGGCCAGACACTGGCTGAGGCGTCGCTAAGTTTAGATACATGTAAGATAATTGTTCTGTCCCTCAAACGCAGCAGGAGCTGTTGTTTTTCCATTGTTTTGGGAGCAATTTAATGTTGGGGTTAGGTTTCCTTAGATCTAGTAAGAGATTAGAGTTACGTTTTGTTTTGTTAAGCAAGCACATGGAAAGACATCTTTTCGGAGAAGAAAGAAACCCAATTTTTCCTAAGAAGCCATTAAAACAAGCCAGTCAAGCATGCACAGTGAATCGAAGACGGGATGCAATAATGTGACAGACCACTTTCAACATCCCAATGTCCTCCTTTTGGAGAAGAAACAGTTTTGCCCTGTGTCTGCAAGGCCTGGAAAACATACAGGAAAGCAACCGATTATTAAATCTGCCGGCCGAGGCTCTGAGAACATTCTCTGATCCCGTTTCCCTCTGGAGATTGATGTGTGCAGACTGAGGGCTCCCTTGCCATGCTGGCAAGATTTACTGATTTTTTTTTTTTGTGGTAATGAACATCTTCAGTAGGGTTTTGCCCTTTATTATGCACACTACTGAGCCAATGACCAAGCCTGTAGGTTGCACTAATACATTTCAGAGCTCAAAATGAGGTTTTGGACTCACCTCCATGCTGTATGATATGATAGGACTAATGAAAAAGGTCATACCCAAAAGGCCAGGTACAAGCAATCAAATCAGAATATCAGCTGAGTAATTACGGAGCTTGGAAGATATTTCTGGCAGAGACCAAAAGCAGTACTGTGCCTTAGATGAGCCTGGGTCCTGCAGCGTTCCTCTCAGACACTGTCCTTGTCTGATGCTAAAACAGTTGGCCAGTTCTTGGGAGGGAAGACGAGTGATGGAGGGAGGAGAGTTTGGACAGAGAACACAATCACCATGGTTACTGCCAATCTCCATAATCTTTTTGTTCCCGTCTCCACCTTCAACTTTTTCTTTCCCTCTCTCTTGCTCTCCGTCTGGCTCTTTCTCCCCACGCTCGGTGGGTGTGATGTCTGGAGCTCATCGAGCGTTGCCAATGATTTACGCCATGACACGCTGCCGCTGACGGATAGCCGCATTACTGCCAGACATGTCACGCAAGACAAACTGAGATGGTGGCAGTTACAGGATAGGGTATGGGTGTTACGGGGTGTGGAGGGGCTGGGAGTTGTCTGTCAGAGTGGATGGGTATGATGCCGAGGTTGGAGTTTGTATCCGCATTTGCGTTGGTGCAGCTGGTGCAAAAAAATAGACTAAATTGGGAAGGAGACCTATCATCTCTTCCACAGCGTACTCCCAGTTTGTCACTGGTTAGGCTTTTTAATATCAGTGATTAGATTTGAAAACAGCAGGGGAGATGTCACACCGCGGGCAGGCAGAATTTAGTTGATGATGCAGTCATCAGAGCTGGTTGAAATAACCTGCTTAGATGGCAGCTCTAACCCTCTCCTTGTCACAAAGAGTTTGCATCACTAGTCCCCCCCCAAGGACAGCCTTCTTTATATGATGAATGTGAACAATCAGTCATCTGTTATCAAAATAATTAGTATTTTATCCCCTGAAGTCTATGCTCAAACCATCCAATTAGAGCATATGATTTGATGCTGTGTAATATTGGCCGCAGCAACTCCGTTTCCTATTTGAATTTTGGAAATGATATCGCAGCCAACATGTTCACACACGGAATTAGCAACAGCCTCCTGCACAGGATAACAACGCTATGCAAATTTATCCCAAGAAGGTCATTAATCTGAATAACTCAAATGCAAATGAAAATTGCAGTTTTTTTGTGAAACTCCATTGATTACTGTGTGCAGAAATTAGAATGTTATCCTACCCTCATCCACAGAGACAGAGTTCAGCTACAGAGAAGCAAACTGGTTGGCGAGTCTTCTGCAGGGCTGACGTATGCTGCCACAGGGGCTTGAGCCTGCACTTTTCACATCAAGGACACCACATGTAATCGCCACGCCACACAGCTGCCCTCCGATTCCACTTTAAGATCACAAGACGCTTCCCGCATGACACCACAGGCAGCTCCTCTACTGCCTGTCTCGACCTCTGACCCCCAAACACACAGCTCCTATCACACAAGTTCTCATCTCCGATACGCCAACGAGGTCACCACTTGCAAAGTCCGAGGTCATTAATCAGAGGTGTGAAGTGGAGAGGGTAAAGGGTTTACCTCCCCTCTCCCAGTGCAGGGTCATCAGATGGACTCCTGCTGAGAGTGTGGCTGGAATTAGCATTGATCTGACTCGCTCATGTGCTCACATGTACTGTATTTATGGACATGAGTGTGGTTCATAAGTATCGGCATGGCCTGATAGACTGGATCGGAGGGGAAAGGCAGATGGAGGACAAATTATGAGAAAAAAACAACTAAGCAACATGTTGCTCATTGGATAATAGCAAAATATTTAGTTGGCAGTTTTTTTATTGCGCTGCTAGTCAGTGGAGCTGAGGATTATGGGGGTTGTGTTAGCTCTGACATGTTATCAAGTGGTCCTACTTTGCCACTATTTTGGCACTTATTATTGGCAGCTGATTGGAAATTGCAAGGTCCCTTCAACTAAAACCACAAACACAAAAAGGGTTAAAAATGGACAAATGAAGAAGGGATAAGTCAGAAGGATAACTGAGCCTTATTTTAACGGTTTGCTCCATGAAAGGCTGGTCTGTGCTACAGGATTTTATCTGCCTCAGTGCCTGCCTCCTGTAAAGTCAGCCCGGTGCTCAGCCTGTTGTCGCGCTAGCTCAGACAGAGATTGGATTCTTTTCCAAACAAACAGCACAGATAAGACAGAGGTCCTGAAATGTTTCCCTTGATGGATAGACTTGGTTTGTTCATGGTTGGAGAAATGTGGGATAAACGATATAGCTGAGAGAGTGAGAGCCAGCTTTGTTGCAACACGTTTTTTAGATTTCGCTGAGCATTAGCTAAACTCGTTCATATAGCAAATAAAGTAATGTGAGTGACATCTCCTTATCTGGCACACTGTATGAGCTTAGGAGGATGTATTGTTTGTCACTGATTGATGCCCATTTTTACCCATTAAAAGCTCTTTTATGGACAAGTAAACCACTGGCTGTTTGACAAACTTCCTTGGTTTTTGTTGTGATTAAACACATTCTGAACCGTTGATTGTTCAATAAAGTGACAAAATCTTTTTTGGCCGTCCAGTTTCGCATGGGCTGTCGAAAGCCTGGCTCTATCCCACAATGGTTTTGT
This sequence comes from Perca fluviatilis, assembly GCF_010015445.1. Lineage (NCBI taxonomy): Eukaryota > Metazoa > Chordata > Actinopteri > Perciformes > Percidae > Perca > Perca fluviatilis. The sequence goes on along the minus strand of NC_053134.1, from coordinate 22,416,807 downwards.
CCGAGTCCCTCTTAGATCACTGGGAGCGGGGCTGGAGTCTTGCCAAGAAACATCAATAGTGATACTGGCGCTTTCATAGATTGGTCTCATTGCACTGGAAAACTGTTAATTACAGTAGCTTCACCCCCCGTCACACCCCTGCATCTGTGCACGGATGACTGTCAAAATGTAAAAATAGTAGGAGTAGCTGGAAAAAGGGGGTAAAAGCTGTCAAATAGGCTTGCTAAGTTTGGCTCATTTCTCTGTGTGTGGATGTCGGTTTAGACAGATTATGCTGGAGCCCGCGGCGAGACAAAGTGTTTGTGAATAAGCACACACTTTTTGGAGATTACATTTACATTTTATGCATGAAGCTGTGGCTTTTACTCGCTGTGCTATTCTCAGTTATGAAGGTTGGGTATCTCTCTCGAGGAAACATGGCTATTGAGGAACAAACATTGGCCATTGAAGACATCAAAGTGCTAAATTTGGATGACTCCGCACTTCGTGATTTACATCCAGTGACAGTGTGCAGTGCCATTAAAGTAGGTAGTGTGCCCTTTATGTAGCAAAGTGGAAATTAAAAGTCCCATGACATGGTGCTCTTTGGATGCTTTTATATAGACCATAGTGGTCCCCTAATACTGTATCTGAAGTCTCTTTTATATAGACCTTAGTGGTCCCCTAATACTGTATCTGAAGTCTCTTTTATATAGACCTTAGTGGTCCCCTAATACTGTATCTGAAGTCTCTTTTATATAGACCTTAGTGGTCCCCTAATACTGTATCTGAAGTCTCTTTTATATAGACCTTAGTGGTTCCCTAATACTGTATCTGAAGTCTCTTTTATATAGACCTTAGAGGTCCCCTAATACTGTATCTGAAGTCTCTTTCCCGAAATTCAGCCTTGGTGCAGAATTACAACCACTAGAGCCAGTCTCCCAATGAGCTTTCCTTAGGATGTGCCATTTCTGTGTCTGTAGCTATTGAGGAGGAGAGAGGGGGGGGCAAGGTGGAGAGTGGGGGTGTGGCCTTGACCAACTGCCACTTTGCTCGTTTGAAAGCCATGATGTCTCTCTCTCTCATGGGTGGGCCAAATTCTCTGGGCGGGCCAAGCAGAGAAAGGGGAGGTAACCTTGCTCCTTATGACCTCATAAGGAGAAGATTCCAGATCGGCCCATCTGAGCTTTAATTTTCTCAAAGGCAGAGCAGGATACCCAGGGCTCGGTTTACACCTATCACCATTTCTAGCCACTGGGGGACCATAGGCAGGCTGGGGGAACGCATATTAATGTTAAAAAACCTCAAAGTGAAATTTTCATGCCATGGGACCTTTAAGAGTGTGAAGGCAAATTTAGAGATTTCTATGCAGGAAACCAGGGTTTGCATCCTACCACTGTCTTGCCTGGTCCAGCCCAGACACGGTCATCGATGACACTGTTGAAGGCTGCAAGCTGAAACGTGTTGGTCTCACAATAAAGTTGTGCTTTATTCCACAAGTGTTGCCAGAGTGATGGCCTCTTGAGACAATTTCCCTCGTCCATCCACTTTAGAAGAAGGTGACGTTTTGCCGAAAAATACTTAACATACCATAACCATATCTGCGATCAGTTCTTAGTCTTAGCTATACAGATATTGTAGAAAGTGAGAACTGAGTTGGCATCAGATGTACAAAATATCAATAAATGGAATCCAGAGTTTTGGAGAACTGCAATTACCGATGTTGTCTTGCGATACAACCCAGTCTCACGGCAGTTCGTGAAATGATAACGTTATTTAATCTATTGATTCGTGTACACGGGCACGTTTATCTCTTCTTTTTTTTTTCATGGTGGTCAGCACGTTTTTTTAAACTAATCTATTTCAATGGGAAGCATCTTTCGTGATCACAGCACGACTATGGTAGCGAGTGGTATGAAATGCCGAAAATCCGCACAGGGAGGATGGTTGGGGTGGTGGATGTGTCAAACAACACAGGACTTTCACCCCGGAGACCGGGGATTGTGTCTCGCGTGTGACATTTAATTTCCCTATTGTTCTTTTCCTAAACCCAACCGTCCCATTGTTGTCGCGCGTACCCCAGAGACCGCGGATCATGGCCCGCGTGGGACGTTTCCTTTACCCGTTCTTCTTTTCCTAAACACAACCGTCCCGTTGTTGTCCCGCATCCCCCAGAGACTGCGGATCGTGTCCCGGAATGTGACGTGTCCTTTCCCCATTCTTCTTTTCTTAAACCCAACCTCCATATACCGTAGATACTTCCCATTACGTGCTGACCACCACGAAAACGACATAAACGTGTCCTTGTACACGAATCAATAGATTAAAAATAACGTGACCATTTCCCAAACTGCCGTGAGACCGTGTTGGGCGATAGTGCTGTCCTTTCTTTTGCTCATTCACCTCTTTATTCCCTCCGCCAAAGAGGTTATGTTTTCAGTTCAGTTTGTTTGTCAGCAGCATTACAGGAAAAACTACGTCCCCGATTTCCATGGAACTTGGTGGAAGGGTGTAGCATGGGCCATGGGCCAAGAAACCCATTCAACTTTGGAGCAGATCCAAATCACAGGGAGGATACACAAATTACTTTTTACTTTTCTGGGTAGGGCATGACCTTGGTGGAGGTCTACACACAGAGTGCCCTTCTAATTTTATAATTCGTTCTTAGGCGATCTACAGCAACCAATAAATAGCTGTGTTACAATTGGGTGCCAAGTGAAATTTTGTTTATTGAAAGAACTAAAACGGTATTAGTACACTTTCTGCTGAAGGGTTCCTTTTACCTGCAATCGATCGAGATAAGATTGCCAGAATTTGTAAAATTTCTGTCATTTAAGAATCAATTTTTGTTAGCTCACTCTGTGCCCTCTCTTCTTTCCTTGACTGCACACAAACAAGGAGACGTATGGATTGGACCTATGAAAGTGATTTATCTCCAACATGCATTTAAATTGTCAGCAGCAGCTGACGCCACCCTTTATGACCAGAACAGAAATGTCAAGGCTCCATCCTGGCCCCCTTTTCTTTTTCCTCTCAGGTTTGATACTCTGTGAACAGCCGCAGATTGTCTGAAATGGAGCACTAATTGGATTGCCATATTTTCACACGGGGGAATACAAGTGAGCAAGAAAAGTGCTTCACGCAGTGGCCTTGTTTGACTTCCTTTTTCTCCTCTTCAATCCCCTTCTTGGCCCACTGAGTTTTTTTTTTTCCATGCGACTAGCTCAGAGCTTAAGCCCTAATCCGTCTGCAGTACATGAAAAGGAACCCGCTATATCACTCCTTTGGTTTTCTTCAACCTCCAACTCCTAGCAGATCAATTCTCTCTCTCATCCCAACACCAAACCCCTGCCTCTCTTCACTATCAGGAGAAGCTACTGTTGCATCTGGAACACCGCGGTGCTATACGTCATCTTTTACAGCTGCCAGGAGGGCCATATAATCTCTGCCACTGCCCTTCTCTCACAAACACACATAGACACATAGACAAATGGACAGTGGAAGGTCAGGTCAGCAAAGCAGGAACAAAGGAGAAAAGGGGGGGTGCTGCCATGATAACAAACATAAGAGTCCTCTAGAACGCTGGTGTAAATGCTTTGTTAAACGGATAGGAACAGGCAAAAGAGAGGATAAAAGTGGCTGCACTGATTGAATTGTTGCATCTACTGTAAATCTAAATGACACAGAGGAACCCCAGCTTACTGTCAATTGAAATTGTCTTACCCATGATAAATCCCTGTCTGGAATCTTGCAGCCAAAAAATGTAATTGTGGTCTTACAAATTGAAATCATATTGTGACAAAGCCTAAAGTTTGCACCTGGCGCCAGCAGCTTGTTTGGACATTGGAGTTTGCTTTAATTTGTGCAAGAGAAATAGCACCTTTTCTAGATATTGGGCCGATACAAAATGCTCCATCTGGAAACACTGCGGAACCTTTTAAAGGTCTGCTTTTGTGTTCTGCAGCTGAGATTTGGCACTTCCCCATCAAGTGTCATCGGTGGTACCTTTTAAAGGTCCCATGGCATGTAAATTTAACTTTATGAGTTTTTTTAACATTAATATGCATTCCCCCAGCCTGCCTATGGTCCCCCAGTAGCTAGAAATTGTGATAGGTGTAAACCGAGCCCTGGGTATCCTGCTCTGCCTTTGAGAAAATGAAAGCTCAGATGGGGCGATCTGGAATCTTCTCCTTATGAGGTCATAAGGAGCAAGGTTACCTCCCCTTTCTCTGCTTGGCCCACCCAGAGAATTTGGCCCACCCATGAGAGAGAGACATCATGGCTTTCAAACGAGCAAAGTGGCAGTTGGTCAAGGCTACACCCCCAACCTCCACCTTGCCCCCCCCCCCCAGACACAGAAATGGCACATACTAAGGAAAGCTCATTGTGGGACTGGCTCTAGTGGCTGTAATTCTGCACAAAGGCTGAATTTCAGGAAAGACTTCAGATACAGTATTAGGGGACCACTAAGGTCTATATAAAAGAGACTTCAGATACAGTATTAGGGGACCACTAAGGTCTATATAAAAGAGACTTCAGATACAGTATTAGGGGACCACTAAGGTCTATATAAAAGAGACTTCAGATACAGTATTAGGGGACCATTAAGGTCTATATAAAAGATACTTCAGATACAGTATTAGGGGACCACTAAGGCCTATATAAAAGACTTCAGATACAGTATTAGGGGACCACTAAGGTGTGTATAAAAGCATCCAAAGAGCACCATGTCATGGGACCTTTAAAAAAATATATGCTGTGAGGGTAAAAGGGTACAGCTTTTTTGTCTGTGGAGTCGGAGGAGGTTGACCAACATGTTGAGTGGGCGGAGAGCACCTTTGAGGCTACATTTCTGCTCACTGAGAAAGTCCTCACCACATATTGTGCCTTTTGCCTTTTGAGGATTACCATGCTTCCCCCTCTCAGCAGCAGCACTGTAGGTGGGAGGACAAGGCATTACAGGGAAGATCTCATCCTATGTCAGCGAAAGGACTCCTAGTAAGCCAGACCTGACGCTGACTGCCAGAGGAGGTTCATGGGGGGTGGGTGCACGAAAATGGAGTGATTACGAGTGGGGGGTGTTAACCCTGCCTCTCCACAGCGGCTGTTATCAGACAGGAACATGGCTGCTTCAAGGGCTGGTAGATTAAGATTAGGCCACATATGTGGGGAGGGTTAGGGTTAGGCAGGCTGCACACTGGCTGAGTGGCATGAGCGTGGCGTTTCTGTTGCGTGTCAGTTGTGTGGCGTTTTCTATGTCTTTACACACCAGAAACGTGTCTGACGCGGCGCTGCTGCTGCTAACCTTGTCTGTACACATGTAGGTTTCCCATTGATAAAATGAAATACCATGTTAAACATAAATATATACTGATTTGACTACAGCAAAAATGTCTGCAGTATTGACGGCAAAATAGGCTACGGAATAATTAGTTCTGTATTGACAGTTGCAATATTTGAAAATCGATAATTAGAGATCGAGATTTTCAAACATCAAAATGTAATTTATGAAATGTAGGGCTGCTCCCTCTTAGTCGATTAGTCGACTAATCGGTCGTTTTGGTCTTAGTCAACTTAGATTTCTTTAGTCGATTAGTCATGTTTTATGCTTTTTTTCATGCTGAATGACTTATTTCCAAGAAACGTACAAGCACATCTCTGGTAAACACAAGAATTAAGGGTTGACATTTTACCTAATAGATATCCCCGTGAAACCTACTTTCATTACTTTCATTAAGGCAGTTATTTGTTGTATTACACGTTTTCTGAAATGTTGTGTTTAAATATGCAAAGGAGGCATTATCTTATTCAATATATGCATCCTTTTGCATGACTCTTTGCGGAGAAACTCTGATTTACAGATCTGTCGATTAAATCAACTAATCGATTAGTCGATACAATTGAATGAGTTTTAGTCGACTAAGAATTTCTTCAATAGAACACAGCCCTAATGAAATGTATTCGTGTCAAAATGATATATAAACATCTTTTCGTATTCTATTTAGCCTGGAAATGCTTCCAACACGCTTGCGTGTCACGTGACAAGTAGGTCCTATTTCTAGCATGCACGCGTTTTCGGTGTGTCACGCAGGCCGAAATAAAAACTGACATTCCACGCAGCTGACACGCTCACGCCACGCAGCCAGTGTCCCGGAGGCCTTAGTGTCCTGGAGCACAACACCAAATGCTCTTCAGTGTCATTGTGTCATTGTCGGTGTCAGAGTCTCGTTGTTTTGACCCTGACCTCTGATCCGTGCACCGGAAATTAATTTAGTTGACTAAGCAACTTGTGAGATATCCGGACAGACAGACCCACACAAATATGCAAATATAATCTTCCTTGTGGAAGTAATTATGGTTAGATTTTCAGTAATTAAGTAACACTAACAAAAATTAGCAGGTGACAGCTTCACTGTTTATTTTGATAGATTTGCTTTTGTCATGTGTCATGGATACACACAATGCATTTTGTAGCACAAATGCTGGCAGACTTTTGACCAAAGTGAAGGTCTATATGATGTCTGTATACACATCGTGATTCACATCCACTCCAAAATGTTATGGCTTCTTCCTTGGCCCACGTTACACCCCTCCACCAAATTCCATGAAAATCGGGCCAGTTGTTTTTTCTGTTATCCTGCTGAGAGATAAACAAACCAACCGACAAACTGAGTTAAAAACATGACCTCCTTGGCAGGGCTAAAATTCCAAGATATTTAAAGTCCATAGCAGCTTATGGCAGTACCTTATTACATGTGTAAATTTAAGCAAATGAGTCCCAGTTATTCCTTAACTTTAGGACACACTTTGGAGCAGTCAAGGGAGACCTTACTCTTACTATAAGTGAATAAAACGACACATATCAGACACTCCTACGGGTTTGTGTTTATAGCTACAAACCTGCAGAGAGAGTGCTTTGTTATTTACACCAGTGGAGTTTCTTGGTTCAAACCCCTGGTTATGTCATCGCGTTAATGTCTGATCATATACAGTTTATCCGTAATATACAATTTGAATATGCGTCTTCAGTGAAGAATCGGGTGAACATGCAGTTTTGGCAGTTCTGTGTGAGAGAAACAGAGGTTCTCTAATGTCCGCAGGCCACAGACATGGGTCCTGGCGCTGAACACAGACCTAATCAAAGTGCTCATGGCTCCCTGCCCGCTGGCTAATGAACAGCTAATGCTCTCCTCTCCCGCTGTTTCTGAAAAGCACCCACTTTGAAATTGCCACAGTGATGATTACCTCCTCCATATTGCATGAGTTTGGATGTAAACAAATTGGCTCCACCCCTTGCACATGCGTCGCTCTCCCCTCCTGATGTGCCCATGCCTAATTTCTTCGGATGATCACGACACTTTGGGTAGTGGATGTAATTCTTCTACCCTGCAGATTTATGGGAACTCTATATACGCTATAAGCCATGCTCTTCTTTGTGTTGGTACCAGTATCTCCGTCTCCCTGCGCCCAGACTGTCCTGACATGAGCCCCAGTGTTCAAGTTCTTGAAACAAGCTCTTCGGCTGTTTTGAAATCGGTGCTGTTTTCCAGCTGCTGCACTTGTTTTAGCATCACTGCAAACAGACCTAACACTGACTCAGCACAGCATCAGCACACGCTGCTTTTCAACGTCTTTGACTCCGAACATCCCCTTCGGTAAACATACACAACAACATTGTTTATCCAGTAGGCTAATTAGCTAATTGTTTAACCCCATGCAATTCTGACTGGTGTACTCAGGCAATTCAAGTTGTTCATTAAGTCTGCCTTTGTGCTTATTTCCCCTCTCTGTAATCCACATTTCCATGTCACTGGCAGCGCTGCAATAATTGCAGAACAAGATAATTGTTTACATACTGCAGGACATATGAATTGACAATGGAGCGGGACTTGGAGCCTGTGTCACGGAGGAAAATAGTCATTTTCATGTGGAAGCCTGGTCCTCAGGCGACCTCGGAGGAAAGTAAAGAGTTCATGGGGCTGCACAGTTTATTGGATTGATGACGGATGATGCATTAATGACTGCAGCATGTGATCATCTTCTTGTCTTTTTTTTTTTTCTCTCAGTCTTTATGCAACGGTTTAGCCTGAGTCAACAAAGGCAAAGTTTCAAGGTTTGCTTTCTCAACAAACTGGCCCACTGGTACGATGCTGTTCTGTTTGTAACAGGGATGTCACGATAACAAAAACCTAGTAGGCTACCATCAAAAGTACATGATACTCGATACCTAAGTCGATACCACGGTGGGTAAAAAAAAGACCAATGACAGTGAAATTTCATGATTCTTGATATCCAATTTGATACCACGGTAAAAAAACAATCCCATGTCCTCCTTTATAACGTGTATCTTAGGATAAGGATAACACTTAGGGAAGAGGGGGTACAAGGAGAGTGTGATTTCCATGTAATCTGGAGAAAACGTCAGTCTTCTGGACCCACAGCCCGCTGCTCTGAAGCCTGGCATCACCACGCAGCCGGCGTACGGTACCATCTTCCATGAGTTCACCTGGAACTCCCAGACAGCAAGCATGTTTAGTGACGTGTGTTTCTCTTTGCCGTTGTTGTTTTTCACATAGAACTAGTCTGGTTAACTTAACGCACGTTATAGAGGTCCACTAAAACAATGTCAATAGCTAACGGCAGAGAGAAACAGATTTACTTTCTGGTTGGGAGCTCCCGGTGAAGTCGCGAAAGCTGTTGCTGTAGATGTAATGTTACGGTCAAGCCAGAGGCTGACTGCCGCTGGGTCAAGACTTCAGTGAGCAACGTGCAAGGAGATGAGGCGCTCGGTTTTTCTGTGCCGGTCGGCTTTCTTCTTCTTCTCCAGCATTTTACAGCAGACTAGAACACTTGTAGCCGTCTACTGCCCCCGTCTGCTCCGGAATAATTGCATCCCTCGGTACCTAGTAGAAACTAGTAGTAGAAACTACTGTAGAAAAATGAGTACTGTCACTTTTTCAGAATTTTTATACCGCAGTACCGGTTCTCGTGACATCCCTAGTTTGAATAACAGGGTTTGTCATGACTGGTGTGTTTCGATTAGGTTGTCCCGCTAAATCGGAAAGGTGTGAGCAGTTTTGGTTGAGGGGTTGTTTCCTGACTTGATGGTGGGCAGTTTAAGAGTCCCAGATTGCATATGTGGCAATCTTTTGATTTTTCTTTTTGAACAGCTTTATCATCTGCTTTTCACAGTTGGTTTTGCCTTGAAATTTGTTCAAATGAGTTGATGTAGCCTGCTAGCAAGCGCTTAGATTAAACATTAACTAAGCAATGATACATTTTTGCCACTTGGAGGCAGCGGAACAAGCTGTAAACACTAAATTGATTAAAGGTGGCAAAAGTTGCTATGGTGGACATGCTAGCCAACAGCTGCCTATTTAAACATCTAGCAGATATGCAGCAACCTTAACATTCATTTGGAGTCGTGTTTCTGGGTCTAATGTGTTACATATCAATAATGTATACTTTATTAATCCCACAAGGGGAAATTACAGTGTTTTCACTCTTTATTACACACAGGCCTGAATTGCACACATGCTCAGTACCTATACATGCACTAATGAGGAGATGTCAGAGTGAGGGAGCTGCCCATGGAAAGGCACCCCGAGCAGTTGGGGGTTCGGTGCCTTGCTCAAGAGCACGATGGCAGTGCCCATACTTTGTTCCATATGGGGTAAGACTAAGCTAATGCCACCCTAAGCTAATGCCCTCCCCCTCAATAGGTTAAACCTCTGTCCATACATCTTCACATTCCTTGAGCCTGTGAATTTTTTACCAGGTGGATCTGTTGCCCATAGTCCAAACTCACAAGTAGAACATCTGATTGGCTGTCGATGCAAACATTCAGCAAGATATTTAGATGTGGTTAAATTCCGCAACTGGCTTAATTTCAAGGGTGTGCGATCATTTAGCACTTACGTTGCTCCCAATAGTTTAGCAAACTCTTGCATTTTGCCAACCTCACTGTTATTTAGTCAGTCAGACACGGTTGCGACCATATAATGTTTCACATTCACGCACTCCAACTAACTTTCACGTTCATATGCAGTTGTGCACTTGGAGCCCGGCTGCTTTGGGAAATACAGCTTTCTTTCTTACCGATGAGAAGATTGATACCAATCTCATGTCTGTCTGTGAAATATGAAGTTACAGCAAGGAGCCTAGCTTAGCATAAAGACTCGAAACCGCTAACAAAATCCCCAGCACTAAAGCTCCCTCATTAACAGTGGTGTTGATCGTCTTATCAAACTCTCGCCAAGAGAGAGCGTAGTTCCCCAAATGTTGAGCTATTAAAAATCACTATACAGGCCACCAGTGATAAGGCAGCCCACTTCAGTATAATAATCCTGCTAATTCAAATGGCTACACACTGAGTGTTTTAGTGTTGATGTACAGTATATTGGCACTCATAACCAAACGTGAAGATGGCCCAGTACGAATTTGGGCAAATTAGGCTGAAGGCAGCATGTGCGCCTGGGATCATGGGATTCCTAAATGGTGTTTCCATAGCAACAGTGATTTCCCTTCACTGCAGGTGATTATTCTGTGGTGGTCTACCCGGCCGTGGCCTACCTGTGGTGGTGGTGGTGGTGGTGGTGGTGGTGGTGGGAGGTTGTGTGTAGTGTAATTCGTTCTTTCATTAACCTTTGTTTATAGTGGTCCAGTGAGAATGAGCTACTCTCATTTACACACAGCAATAAAAGCAGAGAGAATGCTAAAGTAAATTAAAACAAGGCAATAAGAAGACAATATATAGAAGTGCTTCAAGATGACAACCAGACACCAATACAAAAGTAGCACATTTAAAGAGTTTAATGCAAGTAAAGACAAAGATTAGTATTTAAAAAGGCAAGTCTAGTTTAGGCTTAGGGAGCTTTAATTAAAGCTTTACACTTACTAACATAAGTCCCTCTCATTTGAAATTCACCTGCAGTTCTAGCTGAAGCAAACCTTGAAAAGCTTTTTTAGTCACAAATCAATCAAAATGTGTGATCAGAAACTGTTCCAACATCAGTGGACAGTGCTAAAGGTGGAGTTGACCTTTACTTAAACAACCTAGACACCTCCTTTGTTTTTATTGACCTGATGGTGGGATGAAGCGTGTCTATGGATTAGTGTGTTCATTATACTTTGGCTTGGAGCCAAACAGATAAATTACTCGCAAACAAGGAAGTTTAAGGGACCTAATATGGACTTGATTGGAGTAATACCACACACAGCGTGTAGTTATTAGACTGCCAATGACTGTCACAAGCAGCAGAGTGATTGGCTGTGGTTCCTAGTAAACAACACGGTAGATTGGCCCAGTCTCTGATTGCAGATCAGTGGGACTGCCAGCAGGAAGGAATACATTTCCGTCATCCCATTGGACATCTCACTTCGCTGGATTTAATCCAAACAGGCATACTGTATAAACAACAACCTGTAAATGTTAAATCAGATAAACAGATTGTGGGGATTATTTTCCATTTAGTAATTCCATTTATCACCATGTGGGAATACATTGTACTGAAATACACAGCATATCATATCTCCTTAACAATAAACTGTTCACATTGTAGTATAATAGTCATTATTGACTATTTGGACCAGCATTCATTTTTTTTCTTTAAATCAGTTTTGGGGATTTTCAACAATTTGCACTTAATAAATCACATTCAGCAATATTACAACATTGAAAGCCCTGCCCTCCCTTCCCACATTCCCTGAGCAGAAAGAGAAGAGAAAAAAATAGACAATAAAGTAAATCAAAAAATAATAATAAATGAAATAAAAATAAATAAGGACATAAAATGAAAAGATTGTAATGACAATACAATGAGTAGTAGTAGTAGTAGTAGTAGTAGTAGTAGTAGTAGTAGTAGTAGTAGTTAGTAGTAATAATAATAATTATAATATAAATAATTAGAAACTAAAATCACAGCACAAATCTTCATCACCAGCTATGCAGTGTAGGATTTTATTCTAAAATGTGACCGATGACCAGTCTGGCCCTAAAAAGGCCAGAATTAATCTGACTCCAATTCTATGATCACTACACTCTGAATAGTGATCGTTTACTGGTCGATCAGAGAAATAGACTCAGGATTCAAAATAAGACTCAAGATTCGTCCAGTTAAAGTTAATAACAAGCTTTAGTGAATGATATTGCAAAATACAATAAACTTGTGCACAAGGATCAGATTAATTCAAGACAAAACAACCTATCGCTAAAACCTAGCAAACGGACAGTTTCCCCCAGCATCTGATGCCGGCTAACCCAGAACCCTCACTTTGTATCCACTTCCTCTGCTTCATCCGTGGTGCTGTTATCAGTTGGATATGGTCCAGATCTTCTGGCTCCAGCCGGCTAACGATATGTAACACACTGCATGAAAACATGACCTCGACTTCTCATTCTCAGCTCAGAAAGACACGCCGCTATTGTTGGATTTGAACACCTGTGTTTTTAATCTCCTGCAAATTTAAGGAGTTTCCTGAGAGCCGGGTCATTTCCATACTTTGTGTCACAAATCACGCGCTTGCAAAACACTGACCATTGTTGCCTTGTTCCCCCCCCCGATCAGAGAAGACCTTTTTTTCAGGCAATATTTAACACTCTCTTTATAATGTCTAATCACTGTAAAACCAGATGGCCTCTCCTAACCCAGGGAAACGAGGCAACAAGGTCAGCATCATGAACTCTACAAACCTGTTACTTTACTCTCACAAATATATTCTAACAGCAGGTCGAGCCAGTCCGGACTCAGTTCAAGAAGCGTCCCAGTCTGTCACATTCATAAAGGAATACAGATTTTGTAGGATGCATGATGAGCTGAATCAACACATTTTTATTGGTTCCAACAAAATTTAAAAAAAGTCTACAGTCACACTTTGTGATGCTGTAATGCTCATTTGTAAAGAAAACACAATTGTATAGGGCCTGCACACCTACACAGGTGTTTCTTACTTATTCTGGCTAATTAGACTTCTGCCCACGTTGAAGTTGGATGGAACCAATAAGAATGATAAAGATGTAACCTCTACCACTTTAATAACAAGGTGCAACAACACTACTAGAGAGAGAAGTCAATCAGCTGTCAACACGTCCATCTTTATATACAGTCTATGGATTGGACCACGGGTGTGTAGGGCCTCTACAAGCAATTAAAGTTGAGGTAGGGATTGGTACGGTTGTGATTGTCATGGAAACATGCTCATAAAAACATTGCTAACATGCTGATGTTTAGCAGGTTATGTTCACTGTGTTAACCACTGGTTCATGGTGTTAGCAGGCTAATATTTGCTGATATGCAAATTGGCTGTAAACACGGTTGAGGGAATGTTAGTTTAGCAGTTTCTTTAGATATGAAGTACTGATGCCATCAGGATTAATCCAGCAGGGACCATAAATGCTTCTTTTTTTTTTAAATATGTATTTGAACAGTTGCAATCCTATAACAGAAGTATGGAACTTTGGTTACATGATAACAGGTCATAACCCTGGTTTCTCTGAAAGGTAGTCTTTGGCATCGTTTGGCAGATGTGAATGGCCTCTATGACAAAGTGGGTGAGACCACAGCATTTGTCCCATTTATATGCATGTCTAACCATGCTTATTTGCTTGTTTGGCATCTTTTGGCAGATGTGAATGGCCTATATGACAAAGTGGGTGAGACCACAGCATTTGTCCTATTTATATGCATGTCTAACCATGCTTATTTGCTTATTTAGCCGGTGTTTCCATTATTAATATTTGGGTTGAATAAGATATGTTGATTAGAGTAGAATATTTCCAAGATCAAAATCAGACTTTCATGCTCTACGTTGCAGAGCTTAACAATCGAGATTCAGCTGACTCAATCCTGAAGCACATTCAGTGGCCCTTGCATTTATTTTGTAGGTGTCTAACATTACTCCTGCAGACAACTCTATAAATCTATCCACTATATACATATGCACAGTGAGTCAGAGCTTGGAGTTTCCCTGAGCTGGCTACTTTACAGTCCATCCCTTACACTGTCAGACAGCTCAGCAGATGTCCCCCCACTATTGCTCTTGAGGATCAAGTCCAGCAGTTGTTTCAGTAAGCTGAAATATAAAGGAGGAATCATGCAGTGGCTACACCTGTACCCCCATGTTGCAAACAGGATGCTGAAAGGCAATGTATTTAAAGTTCATGTGCGGCCTTTAGGAGTTGCTGAGAGATTCTGCTCGTGGCTATCCATTCATCATGTCTGCCGTGTCTGTCACTTCCTGTTTGTTATTGTGGCTCTCTATAGCTTGTATGGGGACACGTGGCTGCCTTGCACTCTCACTGCACTATTCATCATGGACGTCCTTTGTGCCTATCTGTGTCTAGGTGAGCTCTTTGAAAAGAGAGAGAGCTTTGGTGATGGTTAACAATGTTGTTGTAGGAGTGGGTTCTATTCTGAAAGGTGATTCCACAAAATGATTTTAGATTATGATGAGTATTTTGGGCTCTCTGAAGTAGGCCAGCCTTCTGTGTAATTGATGGACTGGCCTCTTTTCTTATGTTCATCCTCAATGGAAGTGAAAGCTACAATACTACTACTGTTACAACTAACCGTGCTACTAATACTACGTATACTACAACTACCAAATACTGCTAGTGCTGTTGGTTGGACCATCCTTGCTAGAACGTTTTACTGCTACAACTTAAACAGTTACAACTGCTACTACTACTGAAATAAAATAGTCAATTCAAGCTAGGAATGGACTTTGAGATTATGGAAAGCTAGTAAGACCAGACATCCTGCACATCAATTTTTCCACCGACGTACACAGATCTTTTTAGGCTTGAAAGTCAAAAAGGAGCACACAATGAATGACTCAATAGAGCGACTCCCAAAATCTCACCACAACACAAATTACTGCATGCTCCTGTCCCAAAACAAAAATGGACATACATCAACAACCGCTTTCTCTGCTAATCTATGCTGCAATTTGCATAGAAAGGCAAAACAGTAAAAAAATGTATAATGATATTTTAAATGGAAGGACATGGGCAATAAGAAGTTGATGGGCAAGAAGGATTTGGGCCAGTACACAGTTACTAAGAACTAAGAAAGAACCCATGAAGACCTCATGCTAACACAAAAAACCAACTGTAACTAAAAGAGAACTGTTAATTACAATAATTTAAGGTCCTAAAAGGATGCAAGACTGTAGCCTTAAGAAGTTAAGTAAAAAAATAATCTGACATGCTCTTTTCCTTCAGTGAGAGCAACTACTTTCAGACGCTCCTCAGAGGAGTTGTGTTTCCATCTGGGACTGCATCCTTTTTTATTATTGTGTGAAGTCGAGAGTTCACGTTGCACCCAACCTGCCCCGACTAGTTTAGTCTCCTGACCAGTAACGGCAACAATCTTTCATCACCTGCCCATCAAAGGCACTCACTTCCTCCCCTTTCCTCCGCGTGATTCGCCGTTGGGCAGAGCGATGACGGCTCCTAGCCTTCTAATTGGTCATTTTCCTGCCAACATCCCGGAATGGTTGACTTCATCACTTGGCACGCCTCGATGTGACTTCTCCTATTCCACTTGTGGTGAGTTCTGTGACTGACCACATCTTTGCATCTTTGATCTTTATTTTTTTCCATTGTTGTTGTTTTTTTCCCACCGATCCGAAAGACTTTTAAATTGCTTTCTGGTCTCATTTTCAAGCGAGCGCTCGGAAAGGCTCCAGCACTTCTAATTCTGTGGGCTAACTTTCTGCAATACAGCAAGAGGACAGCCCTGTTAAGCCCTAAGTGAAGGAAAATCTGGTTCAAGACTTCACCTATGCAAATCTTTAAGTCAAGTCTCTTTCTAAAGTACCAAAAATTAGTTTTCACTTTGCACTCTCTGTTACTTTGTCCGGTTTGTTCAGGACAAATGGAAGAAGGATCACTGTTTGTTTCACTGTCTCAGATGTGCGCAGGGTACAGTAGTGTTTGCAGGTTCAGAGCAGGCCGCAGCCCTTCTCACCTTTGATTTGCTTTGTGAGAAAGTTCAATAGGTCCCGTATTTCTTCCTTTACCGTTTGCCTCTGAACAAACACTTCAGAAAAGAAAGCTGCAAATGAATGGTTTGTGCAGATTCACACGGTGTTGACATTAGGCTAGGATCGTCAGGAAGGAATGGTTTCACTTCTTTGCCGACTTCATCGTGGCTGATTGAAAGGGGAAGTTTAGACGTGCGAGGCTTCTGTTTGAATTTACGTCCGCTGAAAGCTCCGTTTGTGGCCTCCTTTTACTGCACCGCTTGGGTTTATGTGGAGCAGCTGTGCTTACAGCTTTAATCAGCTTGTAATCTTTGGCAAGATACGAATCGTGACTTTGATTTACTGAGGGATGTTGAACACCTTTGGTTATTATTGGATGTAATTTAATGGAAACAGCTACATGAATAAAACAAATGTGCTGTTCAGATTGTGTGTGTGTGTGTGTGTGTGTGTGTGTGTGTGTGTGTGTGTGTGTGTGTGTGTGTGTGTGTGTGTGTGTGTGTAACTAAGGCATACCCTTTACATTTTTGCATGGGCCTGTACGTGTTCTTGTAGATATTACTTTTGTTATAGTCCTGTTAATGTAATCTATGAAAATATTAGGGAAAATGTACAACCTTTTTTCTCGGGACAAATGCTGGACTAAAATAAGATTTGAAAATAAGTAAGCTTTGAAAAAGAAATGAAAAATGAGAGGAAATGTATTCATTTCTGTCAGCAAAAGAAATGAATACATGAAATTTAGCTGATGAAAACTAACCTAAAACAATTGGCAAATTACGTAAATGTGACTAAACCTAATATTGTTTTAATTTTATGTTAAAAGATAGATTAAAACTAAATTAAAATCCGTGAACACTCTCTCACTTTGAGGAATGCCAAATGTGTAGTATGTGGACAGAAACCGAGTCATGCAGATCGTGAGGCAGTCTCATGCATAAACAACAAAGGGACCATGTTCATTTTCAGCCTTCATTCCCGACATTCCTCGTCACAGACATTCCCTG
Source organism: Perca fluviatilis (assembly GCF_010015445.1). Classification (NCBI taxonomy): domain Eukaryota; kingdom Metazoa; phylum Chordata; class Actinopteri; order Perciformes; family Percidae; genus Perca; species Perca fluviatilis. The sequence continues at coordinate 22,399,837 of NC_053134.1, read as the reverse complement.
GTCAGTTCTCCACACATGCGGCGTCCATCGTCCTTTTTTGAACCTATTTTGAAGCTCGCTGTTTACAAATTGAGATGTTTTCTCCTCACCGCAGGCCCGTGTTTGAATCAATAAGCGGGGCCTCGCTCTGTGACTGGCACATCATCGGGCATTGTGTTCACTTTGGTTTGATGTACTGTACAGGGATGCTGTTCTCTGGACTCTTGTGATAGTCCTTTTTGTTGTTGGCTGACGATGAGCCCCCTTGCAGCAAAGGGCTGACGCCGGAGCATGCAATATGCATGAAGCTGTCGGATAACCGAGGAGTAGGTGAAACACGCGCAGTGCATTTTGAATACAAATGCTCAGGAAGAGAATGGAGTGGATGTGGAGTACTTTGCAGACCACCCAAGGCCATAGGAGGTGTTTCCTGATGACCAGCTGATTGCACTAAATGATGTTTGCTGTGCTAATAGAGTAGACAATATCTACTGGGGTGGAAGTGTGGGCTTTAAACAAAGATATATCTGTTTCCTTTACACAAAGGTTTGATTTAGAACATCTTTCAGCTCTACAAGGAGATGGATAGCCCTGGAAACCTTTTAGATGTGCAGGGACATCCTGGATCATTGCATTCATTTCAAAAAAGTTTAATTGTTGCCTCTTGTTGCTGGGTGTCCCTTTTTACTTGTGAAAGCAGTGAGGTGTATCAGCAGGGATGTGGGGTCAGAAACCTGCTTTTAATTGGCCCGTGTTCCCGTCTGGATATTTTCCCTCATGAAATGAGTATTTCTCTTGACCCGCCTGCTCAATACCAAAGCTCAGCTGTAGAAGACTGCGCAATATTAGACTACCAGGGTGTCTACACACAAGTGTGTGTGCATGATAAACAATAATATGTCAGTGATGTGTCTGTCTATACACTGATTTGAGCGACACAAGCTTTACATTTGTTAAAAACCATGTGTAAATGTTTACTTCATTCCTTACAAACTGCCTTACAGTATTCTTGGAGGAATGAGACTTTTGTCTTTTTTTTTTTTTTTTTTTTTTTTTTTTCCCCACCTAACTCCAGTTCCTCAGCAGCAGCTCGCCTACTGCTGCCCTGTATGATCTAATTGGACATCAGGCCTCCGGGGTGAGTGTGAAGCGAGTAGCACCCAGACAGCGAGGTGTGACCCAGAACCTAAAGGGACCGCTGATGGACATATTTGTGTGTCTGTGTGGCTCCTTAGCAGAAGGTTGCAGTGCCTCAACGCTTCCGATGCTCCGACCCTGATATTCCCAAGGGACTGTCTATCTTTCCTCTCACTCTTCCTCCATGCTGCCGCCGCCACCCCTACGATTTATTGCTTTGTCTGCTGCTGAGAATCTTGGCACCCCCAACAAATCAAGCAGGCGTCCCCCCTCCAGACAGGTGCAGAGGTCAAACAATGCCGAGTTTTTTATGGGGGAGGTGGAGAGACACCGTGGAAGTGACTTGGATGTGATAATGTCTGCCGAGACGCCTCCGGCTGTATGACATTGTAGAGCAATACTGGTGAGATGAGAAAATTTCACACAATGAGATAAGACGCACTTTATTGATCCCTGAGGGGAATCTGGGTCATTTCAGCAGCAAATGGTGGAGGGAGTGGCTTCAGAGTACACAATCAAAAAGTAATGAAGAATTTAAAAGTTAATTTCACAAATTTTGACTTTCCACAAATAGGTTCTTAGGATCTCTTGGATTCTGGTTTTAAATGGAGCCTGCCCCTTGCGACAGAGCATGTTTTGCTTTTTATGAATTAGCTGCTTGCTTCAGTCTAACGTAAGCATTAAACAGGCCGGAATGTTCCTATCTGCTTTATTTTCTCCATGTTTAATCTCTCTGTATAGGGTAGTCTTAGACGGTAGTCTCTCTTGTATGAGGGAGAAACATGTCAGTACTATTTCAGTACCTTAAAAGATGGCTAACGGAAGGACGAACAAGCTCTGTGAACTCCTTTGCTTATAAGTGCCAGATCCCTTTATATCTGCTCTAATACATGTTTTTGTATTAATTATGATCAAACAACTATGAAGTGTAAAAGAAGGTAGCTTGTAGTAACACACCCTTAGAGAATTACCACCAGACCCCACAGTTCCCCTCAGCTCCACGGAGCTCTTTATTGTCTTTTGTTTGGGGTTTTTTGCCCACGACTTCACGGTTTGATTCAGTCTCGCTGCTCTCTTCAATGTTGCTTTCAACTGCAACAGGCAACTACCTGCAAACAGAAAATTCCAGACTAGCTGGTGAGTATTTAGCTTTGATTCTCTCCCCCCGTGACCCAACACCGGATAAGCGGACGAAGATGGATGGATGGATCTCTGCCCGAACTCGATTGGGCCTGACATGCCCCCGACCCCTAAAAAATGCTGCCGTGGTTAAGGCTCGGGTCAGGCTTGAATAGAAACTATACAGGTTCATGAAGGATCAGGTTGTTTTTTTTGGGACCGATCATAGCCCTTAACTGAATAATGAACTTGTCAGGTGAACACAAACTCCAATGATTGTGATGCTCAGTAAACACGTTTGTGGATGTTAAATTTTTTTTTTTATATAAGCACAATATACAATATACAATGGTCGGATGACTATGATAAATTTGAGTTATGCTTCAAGAAAGGAACCTTTTTGTAGCAGATTTTGATTTGCCAATCTTGGGCAAGAAGATGGAAGACTTTGTTTAAGAACGAGCTGTAAGATAACTGATAGTTTTGCGAATTGTAATGAAATGTTGGTGTCTTATTAGTCTCGCTTTGCCAGACCTTCCTCCACAGTGCTGCTGTGGAGGGTCTGACTAGTCCATACAGCATTCCGGGATGGGAGAAAGACATGCTCTGGTTTATTGCCATTTCTTTAAACCAATCACAACTGTCTTGGGCGGTGCTAAGTGCTGGATGGAGCAACAGCGCCTCTGCAAAATAGCCTCTGTAAGGAACTGGTTTTGGTGGAACATGTGTACGTTCAAAAGTTGTTTTAGTCTTGCAACAGAGAACTCAGATTGGACAGATAGTCTAGCTAGCTGTCTGGATTTACCCTGCAGAGATCTGAGGAGCAGTTAACCATAGTCCTCATAAGTCCACCGGAGTTTAGAACGCCAACACAAAGAAAGCGGAAAGTAACGGACATCCGGCCGAAATGAAAGACATCCTGGAGAATTACCGGCGTCTTCGAAGCAATCCCAGAAGTGGAACGTCATGGATATAGAGTAGTGTCTTATAAACCCGATGAGCACTTTGTGTGCATGACACGGAAATAAAGAATCAAATAATATACATTTTAGATCTTATTTTTATTTGTGTATACGAGCCAACACTACTGAGACCTGCCATTACCTTTTTGATGTGTTCTCACCTCTCATATTTACGGTCCTTTGTTAAATCAAGTCATCCTCCTGTGTTCACTCCTCCTCAGAGAGGTGATCATGAAATCCAGCCCTGATGCAGAAATGCTGTGAGTGCGGGGCTCCATGAAGGTCTGCTGGCTGAAATGTCACATCCTCAGAGAAATAGACGAGTATTATAGAGGAGGCTCGAACGCACACTGGGCTCCATGTTCTGCCTGTTGTATTCCTTTCCTCCTCAATGCATCCTGCATTCATGTCTTTGTGTTCCGCCCGATGGTGGTGGTGCAGGGGGGGGGGGAGCGGTACAGCCTGAATAGGACACATTCACAGCTCCAATATGCTCATGCTGGCAAACGGTGCAAAAAACGGTCGCCTTTGTCGCCTCTAATTCCCTTATCTTGTGGGCAAGGTGTTGGTGATGTGCCTCTCAGCGCGGCTGGCAGCAGTGATCTCTGCTTATCTGAGCTGCGAGTTAATAACTCCGCAGCCAGTTCTCTCTCAGCTCTTTCCGCTATTGTCTTAATCCTCATGAGGACCAAACTATTTTAGAAACGGCAAGAGCACAAAACCATGATTCACCATTACTACCTACAGTTCTACATACATATTTATATACCCCACTGTACGCTTGGACAAGGTAAGAGAAAACACCTTAAAATACAACACAATAACATTCAGCATTTCATAGTGTTAGTTATAATCTCAGGCAATGACTCTCAGGCCTCTTCGTACCTTTGGAAGTTGCCTTGACAACTGACTCACACAAATAATGATGATCAGAAACCCTGACCTTTAATCTCTGTGGAAGAAGGGAGGAAACCACTCCTAACTGGCCAAAACTTTTCAGAGTTATACTTTTTTGGTCCTACATTAGATTAGAAGGAAGAGCATTTTAACAACTTTCTTAAAGGTCCCATGGCATGAAAATTTCACTTTGAGGTTTTTTAACATTAATATGCGTTCCCCCAGCCTGTCTATGGTCCCCCAGTGGCTAGATATGGTGATAGGTGTAAACCGAGCCCTGGGTATCCTGCTCTGCCTTTGAGAAAATGAAAGCTCAGATGGGCCGATCTGGAATCTTCTCCTTATGAGGCCCGCGCCGCAGAGATAGTTTCTTGCGCGAGACGAGAGCGTATGTGTCAAGCCGGGCAGGTAATCACATACAGGCAGACCACAGTACAGTAACACATTCAAAATAAGAGACCTAGGTTCATGGTCTTGACTTCTCACAGCGAGACAGGCACACGGAGAGAGAGACTGACAGACAGACAGTCACACACACACACACACACACACACACACACACACACACACACACACACACACACATTTTAACAATTTATTGAAAAGAATAATTTACATGGACATAAATATTATAGGAGCAGTTAAATACATTTACAAAATCATGGTCCATTAGCATACAGCAGGTCTAAATACTATTAAGCATACCTCTCTGTTCATATATGGTGCACACACACAGAGCCACACACACACAGCCACATATAGGCTACAATTACCACCGTTTTCCCCACTCATCGTGTCTCTTTCTATTAGAGAGAGAGAGAGAGAAGGCAGAGAGAAGGATCTCTTTGTGACCGGCGCCTAGAAATGCGCGTCCGGTATGAAGGGCCAGGCTCCCAATCAGGCACTTATTTACGCTACGTGACACCTACGTGCCCGGTGTGTTCCAGCTGTCACTCAAGTCCTATACTCGGAGTACTCTTGGGTCAACTTTCAGCGTGACTCCTTGGACTGTGACACTTGTTAAATAGGGACCCAGGAGATCAGTAAACCACAGGTTCACATTTTTTGAAGTTGGTCTCAAACAATACTCGCATGAGTTTTTGTTCTCTGTAATCGTCCGCAATCCCTTCCAAAATTTTAATATAGGTGATGGGGGACAACATAGACCATAGACCAAGCCATTTAAAAGTTCAACCAAATCTACTATAATCTTGAGCAGTCTGCGTTAGACAAATCAACTGGTAATCTTCCAAAGTTAGTCATAAATAGTACCAAGGTCTCGCTTTGTGTTACTGAACCTCCCTACTGTCTGCTGTAAAACAACAAGGAGATTTCATACCACTTGATTAGTCCAACACAGGCTGCTGACGCCTTACAAGCTTCAGATAAACTTCAGAATGCATTTTTACACCGAGCAAAGGACTGTGGATCCTCCATCAGTTACATTGAAATCATTCTAAGAAGCGATCTCTTTGCAGCCAGCCAGTATGGACAGGAGGAACAATTGAACTAACCAATATCCCTTTCAATCAATGTACATATGGGCATTTCAGCAATGTTTTAAGATAGACTGGAAAATGTGAACGTATTCTTTCAAACCAGAATGTTGCCTATGATGAGTGGTTTATGTTTTCTTTAAAAAATAGACATTTTGCGAAAGAAAACAAGTAAGAAAATGGGTTGAGGGAGCAAACTATTGGAGATAGAGAGAAATGAAGTCATCCTACCTGATGTGGAAGTGAAGTCACCTTCCCCACATGGGAGAAAGGCTATGAGGTGTGTGTGAGTGAAACGTGAGGAAATGGTGAAGTCATCCAGCTTCTCTAGTGAAGCATGAACACTGCTTGCCTGCAGATGCAGTGCACCAACTGAGCCCCCACCTCATCCCCCCGCCCCCCCCCACACCCCTCCTCCTCTGCAACGCATTGGTGTCTGATCACAATGACCATGGCAGACAGCTCAGCCCAGTTTCTCTCCTGCATCTCTAACTTTGTCTTTTGTACTCGTTCACCAGCTTTTCACAGTCACTGTACATTCATACTGAATATAGTACCGGTTTGTATTGAATATCTGAGATCACTGAGCTAGTCAGCGTCTTTTCTACCTCTTTTATATTTCGCTTATTTTTCAATTAAGTTTTCAAAATGCTTCATTTAAAATTGTTACTGTCATGAATGCATCCCTAACCAAACATTCATAAATTGTTCCATAATCCATCTGGGTATTTGTTTGTGGTTGGAAGGACTCTCCTCAATTTATTATTGCTAAATGTTGATTGGCTTGAGCCAATGCACTGAGATTGGCTTATTTCACTTTATGTTGTTCTTCATGGAAACTGCACAGAGAGCTAGAAAAGATGAGGAAAAACACAGGACCTTGGTTGCACATGCATTATGCAAAGGTTGACTCAATCCAACTGAATGAACACCCACAAACAGAATGATGTCTCCTTTTTATTGTTCTATAATCTCTTCTCATTTCTTAATCGCCCTGTACTATTTCACAGTTTTTGCATCCTCAGTTCTCCTTGTACACCTTAGGACGTTTCAAACCTATAGTTCCATTGTGCTGGTCCCAATAAGTGGATGGTAAACTTGTGTTTTTCCCCTTAGTTTGTTTTAACGCAGAAAGAAATTCAAGTGAACCAAAATGCAACACTAAAAGCCAAGGAGAACATTGATGACTCTGGGGTGGGATTGTGAAAGTAAACCCATGAAGACGGTCCTGAACAAGATCCTATCTGCCCAAATATCAAGAGGGCAGCATACTTCGTAGCTAGTCCAGGTCCGACACCAAGCTCCTTGAAGTTGCGTCTTCTGCCTATCCGCTTATCAGAACTTAGATGTCATTGTTTAACCAGCATAAGGCTGGGTATTGTTTAAAAAAATATACCGGAACAAATACCAGTACCCAGAAAGTAATACAGATCCCAGTAGAGTACTTTATTTAAACACTGAGCTGCCAACTCCATCAAATACACTGCGCTGGACTTAACCACAGACTGTATGTGTTGGAGCCAATCACACGTCACATTAAATTGAATGCTTGCGGCGACTGGCTGCAAGCAAAACCATACAAATAGTCTTTTTTTCTTGGTCTGGGTACAAAAAGGGTTGAATGCAGGTGTCATTTGACTGGAGAAGTTTAAATACTCCTTGGGAATGGGTTATTTTGGTCGGTACCTTTTAAAGGTATGGAGGCTGCAGTACCCAGCCGTGGTCCATCATGAACATCCATTGTTCTATGCAGTTCAGGATGGCTAAGATAGACAGTTACATTAACATGCTTTAGTGCTTGAAAACATGTTTTGGCTTTGAACCCTTTCCAAGCAGCACAGCACCAGAGTTAATCTAAAACAACACCTTCCATTGGTGGCTGTTAATTAACCTGATCTGGCTCTCTGAGTATGAATATTATATGGAGAAAAGCAGTGGAACAGCCACAGGCTTGAACCGCCTTCTTCTGCTGTCTAGGAAATCCTGAATGGTCATTTCGCTGTAGATAACACAATATGTCGCTGTGCTCCTCGCTTTCCTTGCTGCAGGCGTTTTCCATCACAGCTGGCTGCTCAGACGCTTCCCCTGCTGCTTGTTTGAATGCTGGCTGAACAATTCTGACCCTGCAGCCTTTCCTTCCTGTCCTTCCTCCTCCTCCCCGTCATCCTCTGGCTGGTCAGTCTGGACAGAGGAAATGAGGACTGTCTCATTATCGCCTCAGCTTCCTCTTGGATCTTTTCCAAAGTGGAGCCGGTCTGGTTTGTCTGGACTGGACGCAAGATGGAAACAGTCAGCTGTCACCTCTCCGGCTGCATCTGGCTGTCTCTGGCTCCCGCCTTCAACATCCTCCTGTCCATGTCTCTGTAGTCTTAGCCCTGTTTTACTTTGCATCCTCTGCTACGTGAATGCGTCTTTTCTAGGGCTGGCTACCCAACTTCCGTACTTTTTAGGCACCGACCGAATTTTCTCCTTCGTTTCGAGTATCGAAAAATGCCCTATCATTCAATATCAAATTACAATACCTAGGGAGTAAATCTCATCAGCGTCAGTGAGCCAATAAGCACGCAGCCTGCTTCTACCAGATCTAATAATGCTGGTGATTTGCTGTGTAACGGAAAACTCTACATTAGACGGGCTAACGTGTGTCACATGTGTAAAGGAGCTGAAAAAATGTTTTACCTTAATGTTTAATTTTGTGATTTCTTTTTTTTTCAAATGTTTTTTGTAAAATTGGTATCGAAAAAAAAAGGTATTGCTCAGAACCGGTATTGAAGTCACTGTATCGGCACCGGGATCAACATTTTTTTTTTAACGATACCCAGCCCTCTTTTCCCAATTTCCTTGTTTGCTTAAGCTTTAGGAAATTCCACTAACCACTGCTGCTTTTTTGTTTTATCCTACTTCACATTCATATCATACTGTATCACCCATTCCGAGCTGCCCAGTACAGACCAGTTAGTGTGACTGCCTTAAACCAGTGACCTTCTGGTTACTGCCACCCTCTAAGGATCTGTCTGATTTACTCACCTCTCTGATTCTCTTTTCTGATTTCGTTTTCTACGTCTGATCTTACATTTGTCTTTCTTGCTTTTCACTTTCTTCTTTCTCACCTTGCTTGCTTGAATTATGATTCTTTGAGTTTTGTTAATAATTTGAAAATTTTTATGTATGCATCATGTTCAAAAAATGCTCACACTGTTCACTGAGCTGTGATATGGAAATGTAGTCAGAGGCCCATGTCGTTCATTACCTCCAGTGACATTCCAGTGACCAGATGGAAACACCATGTATGTAGACTGAATGTGAACTGATGTTTATGTCAAGGTCACCAGTGGGGGGAAAATACTGTTTTCTTATAGGACACAGAGGAGTGTTGCTTGAGGACTTTTGTCCAATGATAGTAGAGTATAGTAGAGAGACTATTTCCCATAGGATAAGGAGAGATTTGTTTTTGGCTGTATTCCAATCAGAAATAATTTCTTTTGTTCTGTGACAGTACACAATCGTTGTGCACAAACTTCTCTGTGGGAGTTATTGGGGAAAACTGATCTGGTGAGACCTTGACAACTTCCCTGTAATTAATTACATAAACTTTTGCAATATAGCACTTTAACCATCTCTATGTTCTCTGTGTTTATATATTGAGACCTAAAGTGCATCACTGGAGAGGTCAGAAAATCTCCATAATACTTCTGTCTGTCCTGTTTTTTTTTTCTCTGTTTCTGTCTCATTTTCTCTCCCTCTGCTTGGCTCTTCCTCGTGGTCTCTATCTCCCGCTCTCTGTCAGTCTCTATAACCTCCTCATCTCTCTCCTACCCTTTTTGTCTTTTAAACCTTTCTTTATAATTGGCTTTGTTTTTCTTCTGGCCTGTCTGGCTTTCTCTGTCCCCTTCTCTGTCTGGGTTTTATTTTCTGCTTCAGTCTCTCTGCCTCTCTCTGTAAGGCTGGCAGGCAGAGTCAGATAGCTCCTTTTAAACCATGTGATCCCTCTGTACCCATGTGCTGGCCATCTACCAGGACACTACAAAGAAAGATGCTTCCCGTCTCCTTGATCCTGGATCATAGCGCATTATTAAAGCATTAAAACCCAGGATGATGAGCTTTACAGTGATGTGGTTAGTGCAGCTCTAGAAATTAAAAGGTTTCTTCAAAGTAAGTACACACGCATACAGGCTGAATGATTTGAGGGAAATATCTAAGTGCAAGCCTCACCAATATAGCGATTCAAATCGTGATTATTTTCCAGACTGGTGATGTTGGTCTGTATAGTATTAAACAATATACATTGCAACAGGCTTCTGTGTGCATCTTCCAGCAGCATGCATCTACTGTCAATGAGGTGCCTCACAGCAAACTTCTAAGGGAAAAGAAGTGACTGGACGACACTGATTTATTTGCAGCCTTTGTGAACATCTCATATAATGAACTTAAACAATAATATGATACACTAAGGAGTAGGGACGTCACAATAACTGATACTTCGGTACCAAGTCAATACCTAGTCTGTATTATTTAATTTTTTTTACAGTACCGGAGGATGCTATTCTTTCAGCCTGAGGGCACAGCATATACGCCTACAAGTGCTGTAGTTTGTCGCTAAATGCCGAAAAGAAGCGCGCCTACCAGCACGGAAGAACAGCCTCCTCTCCGTGCGCACTCTGACTGCTTGACCGCAGCATCCTCCGGCTTTAACGTGCATCTACGGCAACAGCTTTCACAAGTTCACCTGGAACTCCCAAATCGCTCTGAAATGTCTGCGTCTCTCTGCCGTTGTTTTTCCACATAGAACCGTTAGCGTTAGCTACGATAGCTGCCATTAGGGAACGTCAACGCTTGTTCCAGCGGACCATCATAACATCTGTTAACAGAGAGAAACAGACTTAACTTAACCCAACCGCATGTCAGGAACTTCTTCAGCAAATGTAACTGGCCAAGGTGTTAGACGACCCAAGTGTGGTCGTGTGTATTTGAGAGAGAAAAAAATGCTGTGGTGGTCTGGTTTATTTAGCTTACGTATATTCTGTATTTTATCATGTAACTGGAACGGCAGTAGCTGGAATATGTTGAACCTACATGACTTACACTCTTCCTCTGCAGCCATTATTAAGATGCCCTTAAGCAAGACACCTAACACTGCAACCACTTCAATTCAATTTTATTTATAGTATCAAATCATAACAGTTATCTCGAGACACTTTACAGATAGAGTAGGTCTAGACCACACACTATAAATTCCAAAGCCCCAACAATTACAGTAATTCCCTCAAGAGCAAGCATTAGCAGTGGCTATTGCAACAGTGTCGAGGAAAACCTCCCTTTTAGGAAGAAACCTCGGCAGACCCAGACTCTTGGTAGGCGGTGTCTGACGGGCCGGTTGGGGGGTGTGATGAACAGTGGCCAATAATAGTCACATTAAAGATAATGGAACAGTGACTTCGAAGGTCATCGTGGAAGTTCATGTCATAGCAGGGCACATCGTGTCATACTGAGTAGTGCAGTCTCCTATACCGGATCCTGACTACTCTGTGCGTATGAACATCACAGCAGGGCGTTGCGTTACTTCAGTGGAGCTAAATTGCAGCAGGCAGCAGTTGTAAATGTGAGTAAGTGTGTGAATACAAAACAGAATGGTGAAAGAGAGCATACGTGCTGAGCTGATTGTTGGCTGAAAGAGCTCGGACCAAACAGACCGATCTGATCTGCGTTTAGCAGACTGTCTTGATTAATTGAGGCGGTGGCTGACGTTGGTGAATAGTAAACAAAACCTCACTGCTGTTCTGCTTTAGATGGGCTTGGCTGCTAACCAGAGCTGTGGATCTATTCTGTGAAGCTAACTGTGCTTTCTCCAAAGCGTTGCTCTAGTGAGTGTAAGACAGTGACTCTGAGAAGTGTATCAGTTGTATCTGTCGTCACTGGTGGGGAGGTGTGGTAACAAAGATGGCACCCAGGCTTTTCCTCTTGGACTTCTTCTTCTTTTCGGTCTCCTTCACTTTTTCTCTCCATGCCTGCAAGTTAGCATCCATCTCTTTTGTCACACTTTCATCACCTCTAATCCTCTCGGTTTCTGTCTCTGACGCACTCTCACTTTTCTCTCCCTCTCTTATTCACTTGCTGACTCGCTCCCTCAGGCCCAAAACCACTTTGGTAGCTGCGTGTATGAAGACAAAAGCATGTGCTGCATTCCCAACTGCAGCCAACAGCCCCCTTGCACCAACAAAGCCTATTTGCTTCTTTGGCCGTCCTTGGAGGATAAGTGAATAGACGTTCATATTTTGCCCAAGTTAATATTTATCTCTCTCCCGCTCTCTCCTGTATGGAGGGCAGTTGAGCCGGAGATCGTCCTTGGTGATTTGCTGCCAGTGAAGAATGAAGATGTGCGAGGTCGGGCGCATTCAAGGACGACTCTGGACTCCAGCTGTTAACAGTGGAGGGGATTGTAAACACAATTGTCTTAAATAAAAAATCAAACGGCTCTTTTACCTACAATACTATTAAATGGGAAATATTTAATGATATGACAATGATAAAAGGATATATAAATTCTAAGATAAAAAACAGCCACTTTTAATCCGATTGAAAAATGCACTAATAGAAGCTGAATGAAGAGGTACATCATGCTCCTCTACAGGCTTGAATGGTGGTTTCAGATTGTGTGTGTGTGTGTGTGTGTGTGTGTGTGTGTGTGTGTGTGTGTGTGTGTTTGAGGAGGAGGACCAGCAGTACATCACAGCCTGGCTAATGGAACACTGTGCTCCTGAAGGGTCCTCAGCTCTACCTCGTCCATCACGGCTCCCGCATCCATCCACAGAGGATTCTGGGTAGACGCTGACACCTGAGCACGCCCGCAGGACTTAAGTCTTGTTTGTGCCTGTGAAGTGCTCTGCCTCTTGTGCTAGGGATGGCAAATCTTAAGTATTTTCTCAACAACATTAAATATTCATAACTAAATAAGCAACAATCAAAGTTAAAGTTAGTTATTTATTATATTGAGTTTTAACTCTAAAAACACTTAAAACATTTTAAGGATTTGACAACTTTTTGTACTGCACACATGTAGGGAGGTGCAACGCATTCTCATGTACATATATTGTACGGAAACGCATGCACAACAATTCTTTAGGCACCAACCGTTGTGTAGTCTTTTGTTTTGCCTGTTTGTAAAACAAATTATCACCAAATTCTGTGTTACATCTTCGGCAACTTCATTCCAACTTATTACCACTAGTTTTACACTGTTGTTTTAGAATCCATGGTCAATAAACCTCAATTATATGAAATTATTCCTAGTTTGAGTTTAAAGTGCTCATATTATGCTTTTTGGCCTTTTCCCTCTCCTTTATTGCGTTATATATCTTTTTGTGCACATTATAGGTTTACAACGTGAAAAAGCCCAAAGTCCACCCCAAAGGGACTTACCATCTCCAACAGAAAACACTGTTCACCAACTGCTCCAAACAGCTCTATTGTAGTCCAGCCTTTACTTCAGAGACAAACGTGGTCACTTTGTGGCACACGTTATAATGCTCGCCTAGCTGCTAGCATGGCATGCCCTCATACTCTGCTTCTGACTGGCTAGTAATCCTTACCTAGCTACTGCGCATGTGCGACTCCCAACAAAGATGGAACAGAAGTGAGATGCCTCACTCTGTAGCTAAAACAGAGAGCTCAACACACAGGGTGAAAAGAGGAGCTGCAGCAATGTGCAGTACAACAAAATATGGTGTTTTCTGAAAATTAAACCACATAAACCTATTCTGGTACAACCTCTAAATACAATTATGAACCTGAAAATGAGCATAATATGAGCACTTTAAAAAAAAGAAGCATAAAATATGAATTATTTGGACTAATAGTTAAGATATGAGGGACATATGTTGATGGATCAGACATGAAAATCACTCACCTTTCTGCGCCGTTTGAAACCAAAATAGGTGACCTACGTGAATCGTGTAGATTCGATGAGAAAATGTTTAAGGGGGGGGGAGGGGGGGTGTAAGTGCTCTGGCCTGGTGCCCGATTTCTGGCGTATGACTATTTTAGAAAAATAAATAAATTAAAAAGTCCACATGGGATTTGTTTTGATGCGCTGGATTTAACTATACTGTCTATGGATTTAACCAATCATCGAACTTCCACCAACCAATGAAACGAGTTCTAGCCAATCAGATGCAAAGTAGGGCGGGTCTTTGCCGAAACGTTAACGCGGCTAAAAAAAAATGGAGGCAAAGTTTATCAAACTTGGAGCATGTAGATACCATAGAGGTAGAGAGAGGCAGATTTAGTTGAGAAAGGAGTTAAAACAAATGGCGCTAGGCATGAATAGAGGACAAGAGGAAAAGGGTAGAGACGGGAAGCCGTTTAGCACTTGGTGTCTAGCTATATGAAAAGATAAACAATGCGACGTTTTTAATAATTGTAAATAAAGCAGCTAATATCAACATGGACAAAATCATGAATGTACTAATTCGCTCTTTTGATGATGACCTGGCCAAAGTAGAGTGATTCATTGTAGGATTATGATATTATTGCAATATGTAAATCCACATTGACTCTTTATTTAACATATGGTTGGAAGAAGTAAAAATTGATCCAAAACGTTTTAGTCTTTAAAAAATTATGACTTTTATTATTGTTTTACCAGTCAAATTAACTTTAATGAATGCATATTGAAATATTACACTGTTGGTTGGCAAAAAATGCATCTCAAAATGCATCAGATTGATGCTTTAAAATATGGAATATTTAAAATTTTCTTCTATGCCCCCGGACCTCCCCTAGAGGGGTAATATCCTTCTCACCTTATTCACCCCTGGCCTGTTTTCATGCCTGATGGATAATCACAGACAGATATAAATATATGTCAAAGTTCAGTCAGGTATACTGTTTTGAAACCATATTTTTTTTTTTATTATTATTTTTTATGGCAGCACAGAATCACACCTGTTATCTAGGAAGACCACACATGCTATAATATTGAACACCGAGAATTCAGTGACGCTCTTCGCAAGTAACATCAATGATCATGGTTTGATTAATGTTACTTGCAAAGAGCGTTGTAGTGAACCATCCATGTTATTTTTGGGCAATTTGGTTGAAGGAAACCTACAATTCTGATTTAAAAACTTTGAAAACGCTTCAAATTTGACCCGAAGACAACGGGAGGGTTGAAAAAAATGGTGTCCCCTTAATTAATACTCCCGGGACATGAACACGAGTCTTGTGTTTTCCCCTTAACTTCTTCCGTGACACAAACTCTGTTCCCCCATTTGAAAGCCCTGTGTTTTAGGATCTTCACACTCTTATACAGCAGCAGTCAATGTGATGCGTACAGTAATAAACATGTGGAATACGCACAAATGACGTGTACATTAATTTTCAAAGCTATATGTAGAACTGGTTCATGAGAACAGCCTGAGGGAGGTGTTGGGGTGGATGGTGAACTTAGACTAAGTGGACCTTTTTCTAGCGGAGTCCCCACCCACACAAGCCAGTGCGAAAAGCGAGGGCAAAAACAGAAATGCACAAATCTCTGGTGAAATGAGCAAAAGTGTGTTTGTTTGTGTGTTCACGGAGGACCACGTTGCTCATAGTAAAAAGCCGATTGAGATAATAGGTTTTCACTTTGCAATGTTTATGAAGTAATTGCTTCTTAATTCCCTTCAAAGCAAACCCTGCTGAGCCAAGGTGCAGTACAACATGCTATCGATCCCACCGGGTCACCTCTGGGGTGTTGACCAGCACCATTGAGCGCAGTGGTGTTTGCATGTCCACCGGCTTTAGATCATCGCTGGCACGTGATGAGGACATCTGCATGCAGATCAGTAGATGCCTCTAAGCCTCCATTGATTACTAATGAAAGCTCTGCACTGTAACAGCTTTAAAATCTCATCACTGGCGTCTGATGCTGTTTGTTCACAGGATTGCCTCTGTTTGCTGTAATTGCCAATTATGCAGGAAAAATGACAACATTACATGGAGATTGTTCCTGATTTCTGTGTTCCTGCTGCAGGTGTATGTAGATAATGTGCTCCCCTCGCAGTTGTGGGTATTGATGTTCTTCGTTTTCAGTCTTCTGCTTACCCAGTAAAGACTTACAGTAGCCAAGCCATCCTTATGGATTTATCAATGCAGACAATGGCTGCACTGATAAATGGCTACCGGCATTACTTTGTGATGGCAGTGAATCAATATTTTTTTATTATATCCAAATCGATATTTATAAAACAAGCGTTCAAAGCAGTGTTTGTTTTTTTTCTTTTTAAGATGATTTTTTAGGCATTTTAGGCCATTTGTGACAGGACAGCTTAGACAAGAAAGGGGAGAGAGATGGGGAATGACGTGCAGCAAAGTGCTGCTGGTCGGAACCGAACTTGCGGCCGCTGCGTCGAGGACCGAGCCTCCGCACATGGGCGCCCGCTCCACCAGGCAAGCCACCCAGGCGCCCCAAAGCAGTGTTAGAATCATATAGTATAAAGGTTGTAAGCATGGAAACCAAAAAGATCAGAGCGACAGAATCCTCCAGTGGGGGAAGAAGTACTCAGATCTTTAAAGAAAAATAATAATACCACATTGTAGAAATACTCTGTTACAAGTAAAAGTCCTGCATTCAAAATTTACTGAAGTTAAAGTACATTAGTAATTGCATCAAAAATATACAGTACTTAAAGTACCAAAAGTAAAATGACTCATTATGGAGAATTATTATAATTATTAATATATATTTGTGTTCATCACTTTAATGTTGCAGCTAGAGCTGCAAAGGTTAATTGATTAGTTGTCAGCTATTAAATTAATCACCAACTATTTAGATAATTGAGTAATCCATTTGAGTCATTGTTTATGAAAGTCAAAATATCTCTGATCCCAGCTTGTTAAATATGAATATTGTTCTACTTCTTCTCTCCTCTGTGACAGTAAACTGAATATCTTTGAGTTGTGGACAAAACAAGACATTTGAGGACGTCATCTTGGGCTTTGGGAAACACTGATCCAATGTTCCGACATTTAATTGAGAAAATAATCTACCTATTAATCGACAATGAAAATATCAAGTCAATCAACTTTTTCAAAGATTCAAACTCCTTTATTAAAGGTGCAGTAGGTAAGACTTATAAAACATATTTGCTGAAACTGACCCTATGTTCCAGTAGAACTACATGAAGCAGGTCATTTAAAAGAAAATCCAGCTCCTCTGGCTCCACCTACAGTCTGTAGTGCGATTGGCAAAAATCCACAGCTCCCTGTTCAGATGCTCCGATCAGGGCCGGGGTGTCTAACTGCGTGTCAGTCACTGCTCATGCACAAGCATTCATTCTCCCTTATGGGGGGAGGGGCTTAGGAGACCGTTTTGGGCTTTAGTGGAAACGGGGGAGGGACTGAGAAGTAGTTGATGTACACATTCCTACCTACAGCACCTTTAATCCTGCAATGGGGAAATTCCCAATTTCACAGTTTTATCTTAACCTATAATATTAGATCATAATTTATCTGTTGATCATGTTTTGGATTATTAAAATGATTCTGCAAAGTAAGTAACTAAAATAAATATAGTGGAGTAAAAAATTACAATATTGGTCTCTGAAATGTAGTGGAGTCAAAGTAAAAAAATAAATTAAAAAAAAGCAGAAAATGGAAAAACTGAAGTAAAGTGCCTCTAAATTGCTAAGTACAGTACTTACTGTAAGTAAATTAGTTACTTCGCACCAACGGAATCCTCCACTTCCATTCCATATAGCTAGAACTGCTAATGTCTAACACCTACAATAATACGTCCAATAAGGTGGAGTAAAGTGCAACAGAAGGTCAATAACCATCCAGAGAAAAGGAAATGGACACCCACGGCTACAGCACATTTATCACCTCTGCTGTGATGGCTCTCAAAGCTGTCAGCTAATCCCGACGGCTCAAATTTGGGCACACGATGGAACCGGACCAGGCAGAGCTGGTACATTTCCAAACCGACCGGCTCGCAGCTTTCTCTGAGCTGCGAGCGACAGGTGAAAGATCCTGCTCAAAGTCAACAGATTGCAGCAGGTGTGCGGCTGCGGATGGATGAATGTTTATGTGCTCATAGCTGATTACCCAGGAGAGCAGGGGAGAGGGGCAGACAGAGGGCAGGGAGGAAATCACGCTTATGTCCTTCTGTGTGTGTGTGTGTGTGTGTGTGTGTGTGTGTGTGTGTGTGTGTGTGTGTGTGTGTGTGTGTGTGTGTGTGTGTGTGTGTGCGCGCGTGCGAAAAGCGACAAGACAACAAATATAGCAAACAACAAATAGGTTAGGAAAAAGCTTTTTTTAGTGTGCGTGAGCAAGCAAGGGAATTCAATTGTTTTTCACCATACAAAATGATGTTTTTGACAGATTGTACGCGGTTTGTGTGTTTTTTACTATCATTTATTACATTTTGACATAATATTGACTCAAGGTCCACTTAGTAGCTTTTTCTTGTGCTTTCAGCCTCATTGTCTTCATCAGCGGATGAAAGTTTTTTTTTGCTTAGTTATGGAGTAAATCCTCTGAAGTTTCAGTCATATTTTAGTCAAGATTATTTTGTCCAACTGCTATTTCCAAGTTTAAGAATGAAGCCTTTTTATATTTTTCATAATTCTTTTTTCTCACCTTTCTGAGTAGGATGTTTGGCTCTGCAGTATGCAGTCTTTTCTTTATCTTTTTTAAAATATAGTTTGAAAGTAGGTGGAGTCACACTTTCAGCTGCACGAAAAAACCTTTTCCCTGTCTTCTCTTGGCTGTCACAGCTATCTCTCACTTCACCTTGCCCTTTCCTGCCCGACTTATCGCACTTTAACAGCCTCTCTACCTGCTCCCTAAACCGGTCTACCTCCATATTTCCCTTTATGCTATTTCGCTATAAGATTCTCATTCACGCACAGCCACAGCGACCTTGGATTCATGGCTGCGCGATCCACTTAATCGCCTATAAATTACATGCATGGCAATTAGGCAACAAATAATGGCAAACAATGATGTTTTTCTTACTTTGACACAGTTATATGCAGTCACACCAAGATGCTGTTCAGTCCAACCACATTCTGTTCCACTAACCACATGGATCAGAGGTGTTAATGCCGTGCTCTGTGGAACCTCCGTAGTATGACAGATGTGTCATCATGTCTGTCTTTAGTTCTCCATCACACTGGACTTGGTTTAAAGGTCTGATACCACCAGTTACACACATAGCTTCCTTGATTTTAATAAGCCAGCACATGCAGACGCATCACCCAGCTGTCTCTAGGCAACAGCTAACTCAGCTGCTGTCAATCACTTACTGTAGCTTGCATAGATTATGATATTAGCAGTGTTGATAACCAAATAAGAAATAAACATGACCTACAGCAAGCAGGTTGGGTGGAAACAATTAAGAGCAACTGCTTCCTTCGTTTTTATTGTTTACAGATACAGTTACAAGACCGCCTCTGCCATAGAAATAAAATGGATAGAAAGGCCATTCCCATTCAAATCAACGTAGAAGAATGGTCTGAGCGGCAGCCATTTCTATCTGTAACATTGCCATGGCAACGTATAAACTTCCATACAAACCTACTTGCAGCAAGTCGCGGAGATGAGGATTACAGTAACGGACAAACGGGCAGCGGAGTAGTAACATTACAAGGCAGAGAGCCAGCCGCTAAATGAGTCAGATTTAACAACTTAATGTACCACCACCCACACAAAGCCCATTGCTATCGCCAGATGAGTTACAGCTGTGTAGGGCTGTACCAAATACCATTTTTTTGAGCTTCGAAGCTTCGGTGCTTTGCTGACTTAACTTTTTGCCTCCGGCGTTCAAAACAAACGGTTTTTAGTGTGTTTTTAGCGGACGGTCTGGCAAGTGATGACCGATGCAGTGTTGTGAATGAAAGCTCAGCCAGCTCTTGCTGTATTGGCATTGTGCACGGCCATAACTAACGTGTTGCTATGTTTACTTTTATCACAACGCCTGAAAACGACACCAGGCTGAAAACAAATTGAAAATCGAATACCTACCCATCGAACAAATATTCGGATGTTCGCTCGTTTTCTTCGACCGGTTGGGCGTGGGGGCACGGCCAACTAACAAGTCGTCTGCTGGCTGGCTGGCTGGCTGGTTCCGCCGTGCTTTTGTGCTGCATTAGTCACAGAGAATGAGTCGAACAGCGGGCTGGGTCTAACGGTCCGCTGACCAACTGCCGTTGGGTCTAACGCTCCGTCCTCCTCACTCCTCGCTACGTCGGGCCGCTCTCGAGTTGTGACACACTTTACGGCCCCACTGACGTTAGTTGTCACCATGACAACTAACAACAATCGCCATTTTGTTTTGTAGGCTACTCATCAAATGACCACGGCAAACAGTCCAATGGCCTTCTTTATCCATTCTATTTCTATGGCCTCTGCTCTCATTTGATTGGACAACAGGGCTCAACGTAAAGGCTAATGTGCTCATTTTAATAGTGGAAATATGTATGGAGTCCTGATGGTAAACAGGATAAGTTGTTTGTTATATTTTGGGTATGAGCCAGTAACATACGAAAAGCTAATTACTGAGCTTTGTCCAGCAGCAGTGTTACTTTATTGTCACTTTGCATATGGCACCTTTTAATATGTAACTGCTCTCGCTCAGCTTAACACTTAATGTTTATAGTACCCGTTTATCTGTGTAGTCTGTTCAGCGTTGTATCCAATATGTGTTGTTTGATGGCTTATATATTGTTCTACAGTCATGTAAGCAGCAGAGCTGTCCCACTCTTCTTATTGCTGTACTGAAAGCAATTTCCCTCGCCATCCGCTCTGTTCCTCAGCAGACATTTGTGGCTTTGTTGGCATGACAAGAGGGTGTGCAAAGTAAAATCAGTTGTCTGTCTTTTCAGCAACTCGCTATTCAACTGAGGATGTTTACTTCTATTCACAATGAGTTCAGTCTAAAAGAGAAATTATACAGTCTCATACTGTGTGGATCACAGTTGGGCTTTATGACTATTGACAAAATCCAGATGCTGGGTTTTAATGACAGTTAACTGTGTTCGATATGAGGGGAATATAACAATCCTCTATAAACATATTGACCATCTTTAAATGTGTTTTTAATTCAATCTTTATGCAAAATGAAAATTGTATTCCAAATGTAATTACATATTTAATCTTAACCCTCTGACAC
Source organism: Perca fluviatilis (assembly GCF_010015445.1). Lineage (NCBI taxonomy): Eukaryota > Metazoa > Chordata > Actinopteri > Perciformes > Percidae > Perca > Perca fluviatilis. The sequence continues at coordinate 22,379,099 of NC_053134.1, read as the reverse complement.
CATGTCTGACGTATTGTTATTGTACTACCAGCCTAATTAGGAAAGGAGGGAACCTATTATATTTTATTTCCGTTAGTCAGAAGAGAATGAATACATAAACATTGAAAAATATAGATATATTGCAGAGATAAAATTACTCTGCCCCTCCCTGACACCCAAAACCCCAATTCAACATTGATTTTTGCATGCAAAATAACATAAAACATGGAAATTATGAAACCCTGTTGCAAAACCAGCGGATAACAGAACATGCTCTAAAGTGTTAGGCTGGTGTTATTCTATATTTTTCTTAAAGTCTAAAACTAACAATGCATTAGTCCTGCTCTCAATACAGCATGCCTTCTCAGACAGAAGGCATGCTGTATTGAGAGCAGGACTAATGCATTGTTGATTTTGGACTTCATCCCCAAGCTAATTGGTTCCCACTGAAGCCATAAAAGAGCCTCAGTAATTTCTTAAAACATCTGGGCGCCGTAAACATTACACCAGCAAGCATAAGCATGTTAACATTGATATTGTGAGCATGCTGATGTCAAGCAATAAAGTATTTCAGGTTTTGGGAACAGAAACATCACTTCTTCTCTCTGGTTTTATGCCTCCGCCCCAGCCCCAGCCCCAGCCGTTGCCAGAAGCATTGTTTTTCAGCTTGTCCGTCCCATTTCGTGAACGCGATATCCCAAAAACGCCTTGAGGGAATTTCATATATTTGGCACAGATGTCCAGTTGGACTCAAGAATGAGCTGATTAGAATTTGGTGGTCAAATATCAACTTCACTTTGACATCATAATGTTCTGCAAAAACACTTTTCTGGCCATTATTCAACACCCTAACTCAGGAACAGAAGGGGCTACATTTGTTCCTATACTGACTTGGGGACACTAATCTCATAACTGTGATAGTAAGGAATATTGTAAGCTGTATAATTTAAAAGTAAAGTTGAAAAAGTGTTTCCTTACTTAAATGTTAGCAGAGTAGAATTCCTGAAAGGCCACCTTTGTTGTTCAGATGTCCCTTCCTTTCCTCACTGATTTGTTTTGTCATAGCCAGCACGTTCTTGTCTCTGCCAGCCAGTCATGTTGTGTCCAGGTAAAGTGATCATAACTGAAGCTGAGCAGCCCAATTATTTTCCCATTTTGCTGTGGTTATTGATCCTTTTCTGTGTACAGCCAAGTCGAGTCAAAATGGATTAGCCATCAGATTAAGTCCAAACATTCTGTGGGAGGGTCATTTAAATGGATACACACAGGGTACACATTTTGTGTTCCTCCGGAGTCTGCCCCCACCCCACCCCCCCCCTATCCAGAGAAGGCAGAGAGTCAAAAATAATTTCTGATAGCAGTCTGGCGGCTCAGGGTACATCATGGTATCCATCTTGATCTAATCACCATCAATGGTATGCTGTCAGTCAACGGGGGAGTCAACAGAGAGGCTGCCAGAGGCAAACCCCAAACATTAAAGGATTTCTTTCAGAATATATCATTAAATATCATTGATAGAATCGTAGATTATCAGTTGTAGGAAATCATGCATATATGCAACACCCTTTGTATTCTTCAAAAGCTGGATGGCATGTTAAATTAAAATAAAATACAGAAAAAAAAATTTAAGAATTCTGAGTGCTGAAAAGAAAACCTTGGCAGCAGATGATTGTGCGGAGCTTATGGAGATCTTAATTAATAACAGCAGGTGCTCTATTATTTTCATTTATTTATTTTTGCAATAATTATAACTATATGGTGATGATAGACTGTGATGCAAATTAGCCGCTATAAAATGTTCCAAACTCAGTCTTGTGTGCCACTGCCTAAATGAGCTGAAGACTCCCTGTTTATGTTTTAGGTTGAGAGTAGTCTTGCGTTGCCAGACCTACTGTATCTCCACAGCTCTGCGGAGTAAGGTCTGGCCCCTCCACACATACACTGCTAGGAAAGGAGTTAAAAAACGCTCTGGGTTGTTTGCATTTCTTTAAACCAATCACAATCGTCTTGGGTTGTGCTAATCTCCGGACGCGGCGACGGTGGCTCTGCAAAATAGTCTCGGGAAGGAACTCGTTTTGGTGGAACTTTTGCACCCTATAATAGAAAATGCCACGATCCAAAATTTTCTTAAAAACTTGCCATTTTCAGCATGTAGCTCGCTAGCTCGAAGGTTGTTCATGTTTCCAGACACCAACGGAATTTTGCAAGTCGAAGGACATCCGGCGAATGATCCGGCAGCGCCGGATGTTCCGGTGATTATCCGGTAAATGAATTGTCGTTGATCCAGACTAGGTTGAGAGTAGACAGAGAAACGTGCAGCTTAGTTAGACACAACACTACAGTACACGATCATGCTGACGTGTTGATACTGATGCGACACAAAACACTTGCAAATTGTGCTATAAAATATAACCATCTATCCTATGTGCTGTAAAAACACATGTAGCAGACAACGCTACATTCAGTAACACTACAGTATTACTACACTACACTGACAGGATTACATGCTACTAAATTACTACTAAATGATCACAACTGTACACGTGCTAAATGAAAAGGCTAATTCCCTAGTGCCTCAGATCAATTTAAAGGAAAGTGTACTCAAAGCACAGAACAATTAGCTTTTTTTGTGGTTCACAGCACAGGTCAAAGTATCAGTGTCCAGTCCAGTGGAACAGCAGATTGATCTTTTTTGAAACACAGCAGCCAACTGAAAGAGAGGTAAAATGTAAATGTATTATGGCGTCAGAGCATCACACAAACATTGAAATCCTATTTTGCTTAAAATAATCCACAGTTATTGCTTTTGTGTTTTCTTTATTTTATCAAACTATGTTTTTACCTGTAAGACCTTTACATAAAGTGTTTAAAATGGCAAATTAAACTGATTATAGAGTAGCAAAATTATCATTTGTATATGACAAATGTCCCATTATATCACCAATGTCAACATTCATCAATTTAAAGCAGTTTCAAACTAAGTTTTGTGCATGAAAAAGCAAAGGCTGGGTTGGTGAAACAGAAAGCGAAATGCCTTCTCTTTTCTGGTGTTGTCCTGATAAAAAGGATCTGTGGTGTCTTATGTTTTTCCACCTCCAAGATGAATTTCAGCGTCTGTGGTGTTGTAGAGGAGACATATATGATATTGGGTAAATTATATATTGTCAATATTGTCTTTAGGTAAATTGATTGGATGCTCTTGTTGTTCCACTTCCTGCCCGGCTGTCTGTATGTCCCGCGGCTCGTGTGAAAATAGACCTGGCTCGTATCTTAAGGGGAGCTGAGAGCCGCTTCATGCACGCTTCTGGTGGAATATCAAGCATTGAGTTGAATAGCAGCACCTCCAGAACGCAGCGCAGACGCGCCCAGTGGAAAATAGGGGTGAGACGCCCTAACACCACTGTCCCTACGTGATGGTCAATATTTATGTCTACAAAACAGGAATCTGATTTTAAACACAAGTTGTCCTGGACGCCCCTGCACATAGGTTTCTACTGCATGTTGTGGTGTAGAGTCTGATGGAGGCTCTAGATGGAAATGGGAATGGACAGAAATCATTACGCAGCACTTTATACTTAAGTCCCATTTCCAGTTGTACCCTCTGACGATCCTCTCTCCCCCCCCCCCCAACCCGTTTCACAGCCCCCTCCAAGCTGCAGTTGAGATCAATGGTTGTCAATCTGGACGTCAATCCTCAAGTGATGATGTTTGCTCTGTCAGCAGGAATACAAAGGGTGTTCCTGTGTAAAGCAGTTTCTAATTGCTCTAGAACTACTGTACCTCAGCCTCAGCAAAGAACATCCCAGCACATGTACAGTACAGTAGGTACTAGGGCTGCACAATATATCCTTTTTTTATTAGTCATTACAATATCAACTGGCCCAATAAACACATCGCAAAAAGGCTACGACATATCGCGAAAGACACCAATTTTTTTGTTAGTATATAGAAAATATCTGTATAAAACTGCACTTTGAAATGTTACGATCATGTTTTTTTAGTGGTGCCTTTTTATATTAAATTCAATGTTTTTGTAATTTGTTCAATAAAAGAATGTTGGAAATGATTTCCTTTTTATTTGTTTTAAATCAAGCAATTTGTTGTATTTTAGCAGAATACTGAAAGCAGCAGAAAGAAATGCAAAACTGAGTACGCTTCAATATCTGTTTATTTATTGCAAATAATCTTGTAAAATAATCGCGATACTCAACATTATTGCATATCATATATTTTTCTCATATCATGCAGCCCTAGTAGGTACAGAAACACGTTAAACATTTGCGCCACAGGAGGTCGTTCCTGCCTGTGGCCATCAAACTATACATACAACTCCTCCCTCTGAGTGTTCCACTCTTAGTGTCAAAAACTGGACTCAACACGTATTCCCACATCACAACTCAATCTCAATATTCTTGGACAATTATGTACAGTATTTACTCGGTGCAGTAATTTATCTGTTACATGTGCAATATGTTATTTCTTTATTACTGCTACTTATATTCACACTGTACTTTATGGTCATACTGTACTGTATGTTCACGCTGCACTACTGTAGCATCTGTAACTTTTTTTACTTACTTTTACCTTGAATCTAACGGTCAGCAACTGCAAGTGAACATTTTTCCTGAGGAGATCAATAAAGTATTCTAATTCACTAAAAGTCTCCGGGAAGAGTTGATTTCTAACAATTGGTAGTAAACCATTCTGCTGCCTGTTGTGTAATATCTAACAGTGCATTATGAACGGGCTACGTCAACCCGGTGTGATCCGCGTCATGTCCTGTCTGCTGCACGCTCTACCTATTGGCCACCGTTCACCTAAACCAAACGGAGTATTTCCAGTAAATGAGAAGGTGTCCAGACATGGACAATCTCCTGTTAGTGTCTATGTCTTCAGTCGAAAGTGGTTCCAAATTCTATTAACATCAGTTGTGTTGGGGTGGTGACGTTCAATGTCTTTAAACCTGAGCAAATAAAGCCAAAACGATCTGTATTTTGAATGACTTTCTCTTGAACACTTGTCAACACTGTACACAAAGTGTTAAGCGACGCTCTCTAATGACCAGGGGTCTCATTTATAAAACTGTGAGTAGGATCCTTACTAAAAGTGTACGTACGGCCAAAAGCCAAAAATGGCGTACGGCAAAAAGAATTCAGATTTATAAAACAGTGTGTACGCACATGTGTAAGCAATGGTCCCTTTATAAATCACAGATTACCTACAAGTGTGCGTACGTGAATCAGCCTCTTATCCCGCCCTGTACACGCCCATTTTTAACCATAAATAGTCAATGCAAAGCACCTCATGAATGCTGATAATATGCTTGACATACTTATAAGTATGTCAATGACCCTGGCAGTTGTTCTTTCGTTACGCCGAATCATGACGACTGGTGGGGAAAAAGCAAAAAACTTCTCAGACGTTCCGGAATTGCTGCAGATTGAATTATAATTTTGGCCTGTTCTTGCACAGTGTAGGGAAGCCTGATCTGTAGACTACCTATATTAATAATAACATCCAAAACAGCAGGCATTACGGCACTCTGGACAGCTTTGATATACCAGACCTATATGATGATAAAGCCTTAGTGATAAAGTTGAAGATTATATATAATATTTATTAAAAAAACACATAGCTGCTATTTCCCTTTGGAAACAGCCGGTTGCCCCCAGAGTGGCGAGGACCTGTATTTGGACCGGGATGGCACGCTTCCAGCGCGTTGCCCTCTCTACTGGACCCAATTCAGTACATACAGTAGATCCAAGAGCACAGCTTTAGGGAATTTAAATTGGCATATTAGCCAGTCATTGTCATGGTCCCTGAAGTCTCTTTCTCTTCTGATTCTTCCATTGGCGTAGTCCTCTTGCAGGGCCAGTAAGCCTGAATGGGCTATGTCAACCTGGTGTGATCCGCGTCATGTCCTGTCTGCCTAGCGGCCACCCTTCACCTATACCAAACGGAGTATTTCCAGTAAATGAGAACGTGTCCAGATATGGACAATCTCCTGTTAAAGTCTATGTCTTCAGTAGAAAGTGGTTCCAAATTCTATTAACATCAATTGTGTTGGGGTGGTGACGTTCAATGTCTTTAAACCTAGTCATGGGGGTCACCGCAGAATTTATATGTTTATAACAAGGTGTTTATGGAACAATTATCACTCCATACAAACGCAAATAACACTGCTGGATTTAATCTTCATGATAATGTGGATTATATGAAGTGAAGAAACGTGCGTGTGACATCAATACTTGAAAATATGACGAGTAATTGTTATTCCCACATTTACTTTCTGCAGTCTGACTTCAGTTCACCACCTCACCATCGGCGTCGCCAATTCCCATTGTATCCAAAGAGTTTTCGTGGAGGATCGCTCATTCTGCCATTAAGTTTTTTTTTTATAAATCGCAACCTTTGCGTGGGAAGTGGCGTACGCACATTTTCAGCCCCGTTTTGTGCATACGCCACGTTTATAAATGAGACCCCTGGCCATCTTCACCTTTTTTGGATTATCCTTGACAGTGTTTTATTCCCTGCCCACAGGATATGTGTTTATGGATTTGTCAAATAAAGCTGCTTGAGGATGATGTCCATTAGGACAAAGCCACATGGGCCTGATAATGAAAGACCTGATGGGCTGCCTGGTGGGTTTAAATGTGCACTTGTAGGCATAAGGACCATCATGCAAGGAGCTTAATGTGTTGTCAGACAAAGGATCGTAACACTAATGTCAGCTGGTTAATACATTTTTCATCTAATGAAAGATTATTGCTTTTTCGCTCAAGTGGTTCAGCACCAGCGATGTTGAAATAGTTTAATGAACACATATTTGTTTGGTGACATTATCTCACCCTCACAAACGCACACAAAATCACAGCACAACACTTCTTCCATATTCTGCCTGTGAGCCGTGACATTTCTCCCGCGCTGATATTGACGCTTGTGTCCGTTAATTTGCTCATTTGGAGGCAATTACGGTTGATGCTATTAGTCAGTATGCAGGCGTGTGCATTTCAGTGAGCGCGCTGCTGATTTGCACTGCTGTCTGTCAGAGTAATTAAACCACAACGAGACGTGGAGTGGCGCACTGGATGGATTTCTTCAACCTATTTTATGTAGAAAATGGCTCAAATGGAATTTACAATGACATCAGTAAAGCTAACGTGGGCAGTCAACACACACACACACACACACACAGAGTCAGGAGGCTGTCACACTGTTGAGCCATTAGCGGCCCTTGGGCTGATGGATTGTTGAAATCTTGGACAAATACAAGAAAATCTGTCGAAGCGTGGATAAAAAGTGTATCATTTTGCAATCACTTAAGATGCACACGTCCACTATCCTTCTACCTATGTGCCTTCTATGGTGTCTGCTTGGCTTTATTTTTGGTGGAATTTGAAGTGGTGCAAGGCAGTCACTAGGGAACCAATTACTCTTTCAAAGATTGCCTGGTTTCATCAATTTTTTATGGGAGGTACGGCATGGAGGGGCTTTCTCATACCAAAGCCCCATGTCATTCTTCCAGACACTACTTTCAGAGGCAGCCCTCTTCTTCAATATCAAGAGCCACTTTTCATGACACTGGTAATGACAATAAGCCTTCTGTGGTCTTGTAGAGCATTGTGCTGCTATTATCTTGACTCAGGGATCTATCAGATACCTTCCACTCTATCTTATTTTTCCTTGCTCTTATCTACTAACTCTTTGATCATTGTAAATGTTTGAAATACAGTTCTCTATCTATATATCTATAGATAGTGGCATCTATCATCAAAATATCTATATTTTTTAGGGGTGCTGGTTGTCTAGCAACTGAAATGTAGGCCTACTGTAAATACGAATAGTTCTGACTGGGTCCTGCACTTCCCATAATGCAAATAGTTAAAAAAATTTCTTAGACCCCCCCTACCAAGTACATGCACATGCTTTTGATTAGGGATGCACCGAAATGAAAATTCTTGGCCGAAGCCGAAACCGAAAAAGGGGAAACCAAGACCGAAAACCGAAACACCGAAAGAAATTATGCCAATTATTAGTACCATTGCATTTATGGCTATGACTGTGTACTAACTTTACTAGACCCACTTAGAAAATCCTGGAATCGCGATTAAATGATAATGCAAATGCTAATTATTTGCAGCCCTAAATGGAAATATTATCATAAATTAAACGTAAGAATATATTCTTTGTATCATTGCAGGACATTCTCCTGCCATTAGGAAGTCAAGTGCATTGGGTGTGTAATTCTTGACTTGTAGTATATTGAAATACTGCACACTAACAGCACCTCGCTGCAAACTGGAAACTAATACCCCACGATGGAGGGGAAAGAAACACGTGTCAGCGAAATGTTAATGTTGTTCCTCATTACTGCTGCGCCGTTGGAATTGGCACATGAAATAAACCATCTCTCTCTATTGTCGACGCATAATGGCATGTTGCAGAGCACGGGGTGGTGTTGCTCGGGAATGGGGCGAGGTGTTGAGTTATGGGAATGATCCGGTGCTACCATAGGTGTGCTCAAGGCTCATGTCCCTCCGCTATATATTTCTGCCTCTTTCATCACAGCTCCACTGTGCGCACCTCCATACATGTAAAGCAGCTTTTGTGACGGAGAATGGGGCAAAGAGGAGAAGGTGTCAGAAGGGAAGATGAGTGGAGGTAGGCAGGGATGCTTGGAGAGGGCGGTGAAATGGAAAGATTGTTTTCATTAATCCGTATTTATTCCCTGAACGTTGACTGAGCGCACATGCTCGTTTCCTGCTACATCCTGTTTTGTATTCACATTTGCACCCCTTAACACCTGTGTGTTTGGCCACTAAGCAGCTCACTAGAGCAATTGAGGGTTAAGTGCTTTGCACATGGGTCACCTTGACAACATTAATTAAGACAGAAAGGAGTTTGTTATTCACTTCCCCTGCTCAGATTTTCCAGCAATGCTTAGGTCACAAAGCAGCTTGTCTAAACTGACTAGTGCCACCTCAGGAGTGGGAATGTGTTTGCATCAAGCAATTCAGCTGACCTCTGCAGTGTTTTCTCTTCAAAGGACCTTTTTGTTGTTGTCGCTTATAACATTTTACACATTAAGTTAATTACTGAATATGTGCTGGTATTGCTACGACATCAGATGATCACACAGGTTGGAAGCAAACCTCCACTTCACGCATGTTATCATCTAATGCTGTGAGTGAACGCACCCGACATGGCAGTTTCTGAGACGGTATAACAAAAGGCTGCATACAAATGTTTTCACCTATGCTGTCATACGCCCTCAGACCTGTAGTTCCCCTTTAATCGGCCTGACCGCTCCTATTGCCAGAACTACAAACATAACCCAGAGACAAAACTGAATTCTCCTTTTAATTTGGCTGGGTAAGAACGATTCCAAAGACACCAAAGAAGATGTGAACATGTGGTCTTCCAAAAGAAGGGCCGTTTGTTAGGGAACAGACATCAACAGGAACTGATTTATGATTTAGTGTCTTCATTTGTGTCAGCTTTTCTTTAGATTTAGTCTTAGTCCTGAGATCAAAAGCTATTTTTAGTTTTAGTCCCATCCTTAAAAATGAAAACCATGAACATTTTAGTCTAGTTGTAGACTGCGTTCAGACTGCAGGCAAATCCGATACGTTTCTCAAACCAGATCTTTAAGACACATTGTCTGCACTGTTATTTGTGGGTGATCAGATCGGATTTGTGTGTCCAGACATCACCAATCTATCTGCATGGGTTGCTGTGGTAACGACATAGGCGTCAGTAACTATGTACGTAGCCGTGCTGGTGGCTGTCTAATGCGGAAGCTTGAGAAATGCAGGTCCATCATTTGGCCCTCTAAACAGTCGCGCTGTCATGTCGCGGTGCCGAACTCCTCCGTCGCACCAGCCTGACTTAGCGATGGAGGATTATAATAATATATACATAATTGCGCTTAATAGCGCTGTGCTAGTAGACTCATGGATTATGCTCAGCACTTCTGTCACTCTAGATAAACACACTTTGAAATCCGATTTGAGCAGCCAGAGCGTCCGGACTGCAACGCATCTGTGGAAAATCATTTGGAATCGCATTTCAAACCACCTCCAAATGTGGTTTGGATCTGATTTTGCATTTCATGTGTTTTTTTTGTTTTGTTTTGTTTTTTGTTATTTTAGCTAGTCAGCCTTTCTAAAAATCAATCTGGAAATGCAAAAAAAAAAGAAAAGAATTTGGGCTGGAAGTCGGATCAGGCTTTAGTCACGACCAAGAATGAGCATTTTAATCAAACTTCAGAAAACTGCTTTCAATTAAACACACACGCCACAAAATGACACACATCAAAGTAGTCTATTAATATAAAAACAAGTGTTCAGGGAATAATATGGTGTATATGGCATGGATCTTCAATGGTTTATAAGCCAAGGACCCCTTAACTAAAAGAAAGATGGATCAGGGACCCCCTACTACATATACTGTACACATGAAGTTGCATATTAAACTGGGCCTATGTGTAAAGTGGCACATACATTTGGCACAGTGAATCCTTAGGATGAACCATAGACTGTAAATATTAATATTTACAGTCTATGGGATGAACTGTACCTTAGTGACTACCTTACCTTTAGGCCAGTTAGCCTATCATCAGTAGGTTTTTTCACAAATAGGCTGATTTATATTTGCTAATAATATGTTGGATTCATGTTAAAACATTTTTTTAATTTTAGAAATCATTAATTTGGTGGCCCCCCTGAAGTAACTCTGAGGACCCCCTATTTATCTCTGGTATATGGTATAATACGGCAATATGAGTTGAACAGAACCATTTCACATTTTGCCAAGGATTTTTATATGAATGTGAATATAATGGTATAGAATCAATGTGTTCCAGTTTATTTCTCTTCTAAAGTTGTGATTTTGAGACTTCTGTCTCTGTGCAGTGAGCATAAATGGAGAGAAAATAAAAAAGCGCTTTCCCTTTACACACTACAACTAATAAAGATGATCTACCGCAATACTTGGATATGTATGATATCTATTAAGTTGTGTTTACCATTGTTTTAGATCATTTCAGCATTTATGTGATGTAGACTGTTTTTTTTAAAACGCAACTTCAACTGCAGAGTAACGTCAGACATTCTGCTTCCTGTTTACACCGACATGCGCATGCCCAGATTAGCGAATAGTCATGATATGTGTTGTCAGACGTGTTAATCTGGACGGAGATTAGTTCTGCTACTGGAACTCTTGTGTGGATGGAGATCGTTTTAGTCTCAAAACGTGGTTGAAAATGAAATGGTAGTAGTGTAGATGTAGCGTTAGACTCAATCGACTGTTAGGACCATGGAGGTAGTGAGGGTTGGTGGTGAGTGAGAGATGGAGGAGGGGTGGAAAGTGGTCAGAGGAGGTGTTGGGGGTTCAAGGTTGTGGTTCTGAATTACAGAGGCGGAGCAGAGTAATGCCTCAAACAAAGGTCACAGCACACATGTGCCTGCTCTTAATGTGAATGAAGGTGTGTAATTGGGATGTTAATGGAGAGGATAATGATCCAGTGCGACCCCCGTTGCCACTGTAAGCCCCTCCACACACACACACCAGTGCTCTTCAGTGCTGCTGCTAACATCCTTTCTGTTAACAGACACAGAAAAGCGAGACCATCATTACATGCAGAGTTAACAGGACCCCAAGCATATCATTATGGTGTGATTGTAGAGAGTTATTACTGTTTGCAGGAGTGCAGCTGACATGGCTCCTGGCTTTCAGACCGCCAATTTACATTTCTGGTCAGCGCTGGCCGCCCGCTCCCATTGGCACTGTTCACAATTCCACGCTCCGTTGCACATGGATTTCCAGAAAAGTATTGACAAATGAAAGCCTTCTTGCCAAAATGCAATGTATCCATTTCGGAAAAATTATTTCTTTTAGCTCAATATTTAAAGAAAAACAAAGATGATAGCATCCTTTTGAAATGTTTCTTTTTTCTGAGGAGAGGGTTTAAGATACCTGATAACTGAAAGGATATTAAAGCCAGCAATCATTTTCTCTTTGAACAGACACATTTTGGGAAACGGTGGATGCCATTTTGGAATGACACCTGCAATATTGATTACTGTATTTCCCGTCAGTGAGTATCTGCAAGGTTTTTTTTGTAGATGGATCTGTGATTCAGAAGGACACGGTTTTCTGTCCAGAAACTGAAGCCAGACGTCTAATAAAACATTTTATCTCAACTGTCTACATCTTATCAACACATCATATTCTACCTTAAGTCATGCATTCTCATCTAAATACTAAATGTAGATGCTGGCAGGTTTGGTTCTTTATTTGGCGAGTGAAGGCAGACGAGGATCCATAAATACTTGGATCCAGCAGCCATTGTGGTCTGCAGTTTCCTGGCATGATATTCGTGTTGTCATCAGATATCAACAGGGTGGTGTTGGATTTTATATCTGCTCATTTAAATGGCGGACTCATAGTATTGGCGTGTTCACAGCAGGTATGTGTAGAGCAGATCACTGGCTTGGTGAGATCTGTTGTGCAACACAAAGAAGAGCAAAGAGGCACCGTCGTCTTCTAAAATGAGGACATCGTTTTGGAGTAAAGGGTTCGGTTTGCTTCAAAGGAACTAGGGTGGTACAATGTGTCATCCATCCACGTCCAAAGGAACAAGTGCTGTGAATGGCTATACTTGAAGGGAGGGCAAAAAAAAGCTTGCTGTCACAGCTGCACAATGGAGTTGTGCACACACATAGTGATGGAAGTACAGTAGTTGTGAGAAGAATCAATTAATCAATCACATTTTATCTATAGACCACTTTAAAACGACCAAAGTTGACCAAAGTGCTGTACAGAAGAATAAATAAAAGACATAAAATACATAACTCACACTGGCATAAAATACAAATCAAACAAAGACATAAAACATGAGAAAACAGCCATACAATCAAACATGAAAATGTCAACGTCAGGTGTCAAAGGCCAAGGAGAAGAGGTGGGTTTTAAGAAGCCATTTAAAAACAGCCAGTGAAGAGGCCTGTCTAATGGCCAGAGGCAGATTGTTCCACAGTTTAGGTGCTGCCACAGCAAAGGCACGGTCCCCTTTGAGCTTACGCTTCATTTTGGGGACACTCAGGAGTTAGTCAGCTGACCTGAGAGAACGGGTAGGTGTGTAAGGGTGTAGCAGCTCAGAGACGTAGGGTTGGGCAGTACCACTGAGGGATTTAAAAACAAATAAATACATTTTTAAAGTGGATCCTAAAATGCACGGGCAGCCAGTGGAGTGAGGCTAAAATGGGGTCAATGAATGAAAGAATGAAAAAAGAGCGCTTGTTTTTGTTTAAAAAAACGAATATCTTTAGCTACGTTTACTCCTTACGTCCACACTAATGCAGCGTTTCCGAGCCCCTAAGGTGAAGACATTTGGAAACACTGCTGACCCCGTTTTGGTTTGAAAATTCCATGGTCGCGTCTGTAGACGGGCAGAAAACGGAGACAGTTGTCTTTCCCTTTAGTTTTTCTTACATACCTTTTAGTGACAGTTCTCCACCTCGTTCGGTCCAAGCAAATTAATCCATTGTCTTACTTTTCGCCATTGTTGTTCTTTCTCCAAAGTATTTTTTTTTTCTGTATTTTCAACTTACACATCCATGATTTTCAACCGCAGAGTAACGTCAGACAATCACGCCACGTGCATGCCCAGTGTATGAGAATGGTCATGTGATATGCGTTGTCAGACGTGTTAATATTGACGGAGATTAGTTCTGCTACAGAGCTTAAACTCTTGTGTGGACATTTTTGTTATAAAAACGGCATTTAAAATGAAAACGTAGAAGTGTGAATGTAGCCTAAGAGAAACCCTGCCTACTTTTACACCTTGGCACACCTGGCAAATAAAGTGATCATTTGTCAATACTGACACAGATACATGATGTGACAATACTCTGGCTAAAGTTTGGTTAGTCCACTTGGTCAGGCCCCCATAATTCGTACTTCTTTTTTTGGACTTTTTGCTAATTTTTGCTTTTTGTTAAACAATAATTTTACCTCTTTGAGCCTCAAACGTGAGAAGTTTGGAGGGAAAATTTCAAGGTCATGTTTCCTTGCTGTGATTGGTTGTAGGTCTGTTCAATTGCAAGGCATTTTGGTCTGCGCCGTTGATAACGGCGCTTGGAAATTGTAAAAGAACTGAGAGGTTCCAGACTAATATGCGTTTGTGAATAAGTCTGGCGATTCCAGCCTAATATTATTTGTATTTTCTTAAATGAAATGTATTGTTAAACCACTAAAAAAACTGATGGGAAAAACAAAACAATGTGAATTGAAACAGCCTGCGGTCCCAGTTCAGACGGACCACCAACGTAGTGAAGACATGCCAGACGATGAGAAGGTTTGACAGCCTCCCTCCAGTCCGAGTGATCTCATTCTTTACTGGGAGTACTGGCACCTTGATCCACAACATGACAGAGAGAGAGCAAAGAGTATACCACACGCCGCTCGATTCACCCCCTGCTCCGCATGACGGCATGCCACTATTTTTAAAACATGCCGTCATCGGGATCACTGGTGCGCACGCCGCACTCCCGTCATCGCGTTGCTGTGAATCCCAGCCCCACCCAGCAAAACTCAGTGGGGAGGCTGACTACGCTGGCATCGTAAAACCAACTCCCCATGAATAATTAAACAGGTTTTTTAGCATGCAGTGTGTGCGCTGCTGGGTTTGTCTAGAGATTTAGAGTGTAGTGAGAAACGGCCTCCATTCTGCTGCTAGAGCAGTTAACACGACAACATGCACCTGACAACCATGCTTAAACTGAAAAATCTATAGGGTACTGTGAACATTCTACAGAGGTGAAAGGAAATTACTTAGTGTTGTAATGTATGATCACCTCAAGGCACTGCCATATGTTGGATGTGTCAGTGCATGTGTGAGGTTACAATGAGCTGTGGGTTCGAAGAATTCTGTGAATGCATGTGAAACTATTTTGCATCTGAAAGTGTGTTAATGCCGATTTCCCAGGTTTTAACTTCCTGCTCGGGTGTAGATTTGTATGTTGCTCATCTTGCCCTTTTTGAATATTTACATGTAGCTATATTTACTGCTTAATATCTGCTAAACATTAGATACATTATTTGTTTCAGCCGCTAAAAGTAAAAAAAAAAATTTATTTGGCTTCCCTTTCAGCAGGATGAATGCACAGAGGGCAGCTAATGCCATGATTTGTTTGTGTAATCCAGGATTAAAACGTGAAGATCAGCTGATATCTAAAATGCAAATACATTTTTGCTGTGGCAGAAAGTTTGCTAGAGAACTGTGGCAAGTAAACAAGCATATTTGTATTAGTTTTGTCTGGCCCAACCTGTGGATCTCCTTTGATTGGCCGACTATTGAATTCTCTTTCTTCTGCTCTCACTTCCAGTCTCAAAGCTCCCCGTCTGTATGGGAGCCAGCAATGATAATTGCTCTAGCTAAGTATGCTAATCGTGGATAACCAGATTTATGTTCAGAAGTTTTGCTATAAAAGAGTAGTTCTCACTCTGTTTATGAGTGATTATAGCGCCATTGCAGTTAGTCCTTCATCCCTGAAGTATTTGTGCGGTTGGTTCCAGTGCTTTTTTTCTCCACATGGGTCTGAATTTATGTAGAAAATGGTTCTTGTTATCTTAAAGGTTTTACATTTTCTTCTCCTTTTAATGGCAGCTCTAATTATATTTCTTAGTATAATAAGTCAATAATTGATCTAAAACTATGCTTCAGTAGTGCTACTTGAATTTCCACATACAAAACATACCACAGAACATATTTTAGTGCATGAAAACTGATGCCAAAGAAGACACAGTAGCTAGTCTGCTAGCATGTCATTTGAAACTGTCTTTAAAGCCTTTTCAGCTCGGAACAAAAACAAATGTGTAGAGAAATAATTTGAAATTTTAGGAAATATGCTTATTCACTCTTTTGCTGAGAGTTACATGAGAAGATTGAAACCACTTTAATGTTTGTGCTGTATGGAGCTGTAGCCAGGAGACGATTAGCTTGCAGTAGGTTAGCATATAGACTAAAAGATGGGGGAACTAGTTTCAGCAGGTAACTCCCTATAAAACCCCAACTTGTCATTTTTATGTACATTTTTGTTTGTGTATGGATAAAACAAATGAGATATGTGTTGACTACTGAGCTTTAGAGGTTTTGGTAAGCATTTTTTTGGTACTTTGGAGTGAGACAGGCCATCTTTTTCACCCTGATTCCAGTCGTTCTGCTAGCTTTTTGCCTTTCCTGGCTCTACAGTAGCTTTAGCTTTTCAGCTAAATACTGCACAAGGGTATCAAAATTCTCCTCTTAAAAAAAAAAGCATATGAAGCTAACAATACAGACTGCGAAAGTATTATGTGTTATTTCTAGGGGCAATACAAGTGGAAGAACAGTTGCTACCACAGAGAAGCAGTCTGCCTCCTGGTGTAGCATTAGCTTGGCTACATTACAGAATGAAAGGCTCCCAGTCGTAATATGTGCTTGTTGGTCTTAAAGCAACTTATGCCTGTTGAGTTTCAGACATCGCTCATCTCAGAGACGCTGTTTGTTTTTGTTGTCATTTAATTCATTCTGTTGCAGCGCCGGGGGAGATCTGTGTTCGCTTTGAAATTGTTTTTAGTAACCAAACTGTGAACTACATAGAGGTATTTTCCGAATTGCTGCAGAAATAACTGGATACCCCTTTGGAAGCAGACATTTTCTTTAATTATTATTATTATTTTTTTTTAAGTCATTAGAACTTTAGAAAGATTTAATCAAAATTGGAAGAGAAGTCATGACATTCCTGAAGCGCACTTGCCCATTGTAAAATCACCTCTCTCACTCACACACACACACACACACACACACACACACACACACACACACACACACACACACACACACACACACACACACTGTACGATAGCTTGTGCTCCCTCTGCGGCAGGTGTGTAGGAGCTTGTAATGATGCCCTGGGAGGCCGGCTGGTTTTATGAGTGAACCCTGGCACTGAGCTCGCACCGTGCCAGGCATCACACCTCTGTCTCGGAATGGACCGTATTAATTCACTCTTCCTTTCTCACTCAGCCATCTAATGGCCCTGACACAGCTGGTTCACAGGTGAGCTGTAGCCTCATACACCTCACAAGAAGAGGGCTGGATGCTAAATGCAGATGGAAAGTTTGCACAGAATTACTTTTTCAACCAGCATTTAGCCTACCAACTGAACAATATTCACAATTCATCATTCTGATATTTTTTTTTGGCACAGTAGCCCAACTTCAATATGAATAACTAGATATTCTGAGGCCTAGATTTAATCAAAAGTATTGGTGATGGATGCAGTCTCAAAGATATCATTAACAGTAATCATGCAGATGTGATTGCCAAGCAGTTAGAGATTCACTGTTCATTTCATCTAGTTACAACAGACAGTTATGTAATTATTGTAATTGTGTTTATACTGTAATGTAGTCTTTGAGGAAACCCTTTGACATTTTGAGAAATAACGCTTCGTTTTCTTGCTGAATGTTGGATGAGAAGATTGATACCATTCTCCTGTCTGTGCACTAATTTATGTAAGTAGAGCTAGGAGGCGATTAGTTAGCGTAGCATGAAGACTGGAATCACCAGTGAAACCGCTAGAGATACACCATGTTATTTGGGAGGTTTTAGAAGTGCTTGTATATACAGTAAATTTTTAACTATAGATAGCTATGTCCCCGATTCCTTTTTTTTATGCTAAGCTAAGTTAATCGCTTGGCTCTAGGCACATAATTAGCAAGAAAGCAATTGAACTTATATCCCAAAGTATCCAACTGTTCCATGACAACAACAAAAACAGTTCTGCAACAATAACCACATTGAAAACTGTTGTTCCACAGTTGATCTTCTCAGTGAGAGAGTGAGTCAAATTTGATGACACTTCCATCCAAAATGCTTGAGAGCGGTAGTATTTCCCAAATGGGGGTCCAATGTCCTGTGAGTGGTCACACAATAATTAATGGATTAATTGTTTCAGATTTGTCTCAGATTTAGGCTTTTTTTCTTGTGAAATAAAGGATACTTGTACCTCGTTGGGCCACTAAAATTCCTATCTGAAAATAAAAAAAACATTCTGCGATTGAACTTTTTACAAATGTGTTAAGGGCGCTTTATTACCTATGAGCCAAAAGGTTGGATACCACTGCTTTATAGTGCTGTGTGTGTGTGTGTGTGTGTGTGTGTGTGTGTGTGTGTGTGTGCGTGCACAGCATTTGTAACTTGCATGTCCCCAATAGAACCTGGCCATTCTAGTAATATACATTCTGTTCCCCATAGGGAAGGGGAATCTCTAACGTTGGCACAGTTAAGCTGCATTAAACACCAAGAGTACAATAACAATTTTATTGTAACTCTATTTTGCATTGAAGTTGTGGCGTATGAATGGATGATTTTCTGACTCACTCCCTCCCTCCCTTATCTCTTGACTGTTGGTTTTCAGCTTACCGTCCACACGCCTTTGTTGTCTCTTGCCCTCTCCTCTGCAAGTCACATTTAAAAGGCTCAGCGGCAGCAACTGATGGAGACACTTACCCCCCCCCTCCTCCTCTTCTTGGGACTTCCTCACCTTGACCTCGGCAGCGTTCCGCCTCCCCCAACATCAAAGCTGTGTGCCCAGGGTGGCCTCTTATAATTCAATTCAGTATCAGCCCTGATCCTGCACATCAACAGCTTCTCAATGCCGTTGGTTCGACTCTTGAAACGCTCATCTCCCCCACCCCTCCGCGCCCCCCTCCCTCCCCTTTCTTCCCGAGGTTAAGGAGAATTTGATTGTGTTGAAAGGAAGCAATGTTAGACGCAGAAATTGCCAGTGAAACAATTTTGTGTTGTGTTATCTGGGCAGGTAGGGTTGGGGAGTTACAACACAGTACAAAGAAATAAAAAGCCGTGAAAATTAAATTACTTATCTGGATTTTTTTTTTCTTCTTTCATCTCATCCTACATAAACATGTTCATGGGGTTTCTCTGTCAAACACCCCAGCAGCCATCCGCTTGAAGTCTGCATCTGGTGTTAGTTTTTCTGCATTTGCATGGTGTTGGCATGTAATTTAAGATACATGACCGTGCATGGCAATTTAATTAGATTGCTTTTTTAAATGTGAATTCACCCCTCGTTGGAATTTGATTTCCACGAAATAACCCCTGGGCTGTTCACATTCCGTGACAGGCAGACTGACACACATTAGGTGCTGTTCCATGTAATGTTGAGATAGACTGGCATCACCCGTTTTGTAGCAGAATCCTGATTTAATTTACTACCACACTGTAGTTGATTTTTTTATTTAATTTTTTTTAAAGTCAAGCAATGCTGCTGTCGCCGAGTGCTGTTTTTTTGTGGTTATTGTTTACAGTCCACACAAATGTCTATCATAAGCTGTTGTTTGTTCTGTCAGCTTACAGTTTCTGGATATTAAATTAATATACAACATACAGCAGCTGCCTGTTTAGTCTCACCTACAGATGTTTTTGCATGTGAATATTGATTTCTCTGTGGTAGGTCAGAACCCAGCTCCTGCTGCTGCATTATTAGGGGTGATGCCACAATATTCTGTTTTGCCTCATGTCAGCAATGAAAGCCTTCTGGCATTCTGAATTGATAATCGAAAGATGTTGTTCCATTGAAGCCAGTCATCCATTTTTTGAAGTGTTATTTATACTTAGAAATGAAATTACAGCAAGACTAGAGTCTCCAGCTAGGCTAGTCGCTCTGTTTGGCTACGCCGTAAAGAAAAAAACATGACCTGCTGGTGGCAATAGATGAAAAGTCAGACAATAACCAAAATCATTAGGGTTCGTCTTCTAGGATATACAGTATTTACAGAATTTATTGGCAATTGGCAAGTGGACGGACACACTAACATTGCCATTCCTAATGCCATGCCACTAGCATCGCTAAAAACTACAAAAAATTCCTCTCAAAGGCAAAGTGGAAAATAATATGTTAAAGACATGGGTGTTTTGAAAAATACTTTTCATTTCTAGGTCCAAGCACAACAACCTGGCTTCATTTGCCCAGGAGCCTCCATTCAATTTTCCCTCGTCCAACCTGGCAGTCATGAAACATATCATACAGCCTGGCTGTCCTTTATTGATTGGCTGTAGTGTCTTGAGTGACAGCCAATGTGGTAATGTGCCACAGTCTCTCAAGACAAGTGGTTCTCTGTGTTGATGATAAAGGATGTCAAAGGGCCTTGGGGCCTAAATTGAAATGGATCCATGTGTAGTGTATGTCAGAATAATGCAATTGATGTGACATGGCAGTTAATGCTCACTGGTGCTTTGAGGCAAGCTGCACAGCCAAATACACATGTCTGGGGAACACAATGTTATGCTTGTGGTGCAAGGTTGAGGGAAGACTTGCCTGTGGTAGTAGTGTAGGTTGAATATAGGAGGATTTTGACATTAGCTACCGCTGTGATCTCATTGTATTTGTGATTCCAAGGGAATCCATGAGCTGTCTTAGTAGCCAAATAAGCCATCAGCAGTGTGATGGATTGCTTTGAAGAAGTTCATTTTGCAATTACAGCAACCTCAGAGGGCTTTATCCTGCCTACAGCAAAGCTAAGGCATTCAACATTTGACAGGAAATATTGATTTGAAATTGCGCTATTACAAGCTAAATTACAAAGTCCAATAAAACGGTCTAGAAGGAATATCAGCAGTTACCAACTCAACTACAAACACCAACATTGGAAGACATGGCTAAGTAGAGTGTAATTGAATATCTACATGTGGAACTTGAGGCCTAAGGTCAAAATGGGTCCCAGAAGCTTTGAATCATCGTTGCTTTGCAAATACACATAATGGAATTAAGGCGTAATGGTGCTGTTTGTTCTGCAGGAGAGCCACATACTGTACGCCTATAAGGCTCGGAGAGGGGCCAATAAGATCCCCTCCTCCAGAAGGTATTTAAGCTGTGTCTTAAATTATTCATAGTAGCGCTAATTCTCTTCTTGTAGCTTTTATTAGCTTGTCTTATTTATTGTTGTTTCCCTGTGACTCCAGGGGAGAACTGGAATAGGCCCCTCTGCATTATGTCTGTGATCGGTCTTGGTAATTATTGTTTTGCCAACCTTTTGTCTTTTCTGACTTTATTCCATGTTCCAACGCCAGGCTAATTAACTAGCACTTTCATTCCGCCCTGTCATTAAAGGTGGGTTTTCAAATACATGGCTCAATTTGGTGTTGCAGGAAATTGCTTGTTGTTTTTTGCGCTCTGATGCATTCAGCGAAGCCTCTCTAGTATGTAACCCAACCCAGCTTTCATTACCATTTAACTGTAAGAACGATCTCTTTAACGCACAGGCAGTTTTCCATTTTCCTCTTCATTAACTAAAGGGAGTGCATAATCTGGCTCATGATTTAATCTCTTCGCTAATGTTTTACACTGGCATTGAAGGAATTAGGACAAATAATGTGATTTCCACTGCCTCTGTGTCAAATCATCTTAACCTTGCATTTCGCTGATCAGTTGCTAACCAAGGGAGCCGATTTACCTCATGTGTATGCATTTATGCACAGGAATACTTGACTATACTCTTCATATTTGGGAATTAGTCTGTCTGTAGCAGAGCGGCTCATCAACCATTTAAGATGTTGTAGTTGTCTTGTTATCTGTGTTATTGGAAATCCCCCTTTCCCTACGAATCACATCCCGCCCCATCCCGTATTTTCCTCTATTATGCTGTTGTGTTGGAAAAGAATGAGATACGATAAATCACCCCTTTTACCTCAACGGACAATGCCTGTTAATCCCATTTCTTTGGATTCTTGCACTTCTTTATCCTTTATTCTTTAATCCTATTATTGCCCATATTGTCAGCACACAAAGCTTTTGATTATTGTACTCCCTACTGCTGCTCTCGTTGACACTGAAGTCTAGTTGCAATCACCGTAAGTAAGTTGGCCAAAATGTAAGCCAGTTTATTGTATTTTATCTTGCTGTGTAACATTGTATCTTCAACACAGAGGCATATAAAAGAAACCATTCCAGCACTGTCGCCTAGCAGCTCCAGCTCCCACGGCATCCACAAACAGCCAGTGGAAATCCTCTGAGCAGTCAGGCACAGGTGTTAATGGGCATTACGGGCCCTGTATTATGCAGTTTTGGTGGTTTCATTTTCAAATATACTAGTGTTCTAAACAGGATCTAACACTAACCTCAACCCCGATTAGCTGACAACTTTATCACCTAAAATTCAAATGAGATGAGCCCCTTGAGGGAAGTCGATCGTGCTCAAATGCTGCATAGTGACCAGATTGGATGGATTTCAGGTATTCCAATCAGGGTCAAGCTGTGATACGTTTCCTGAAGGCACACTTACACTAATCTTTTGTCCTGCAAACATTTGTCTCCTTTCAATTCAGTTTAGTCTCCACAATGGGCAACTCAACATTCAAAAGACATTATCGCAGTAAACACATATTTGCTATAGATATAGTGGAGCAGGCATTAACCATTCGTACATATAGCTACGAAAAGTATGTATTCCACATATTTATTTCTGTATGGCCCACTGACTGCCACTGTATAAGACCACAAAGATCTGTATAGAGAGGAGGTTAGGGTGGACGGTTGGGTCCTAAAACACAGGGCTTTCATGCAGGAGGGCAGAGTTTGTGTCCCGGAAGAATTGAAGGGGACCAGTGTTTTCGCCCAAACCACAAACTTTTGTTTTGGTCCCTAAATCTAACTGTGGTCGCCGCATGACATTCAACTTTTGTCGGCTAAACTCAACTGCAATGGCCCCTAACCCTTTTTTGTTCTTTGTTTTGATAGCCGGTCCAGCTTTAGTGCATGTCAATACCCAAGGTGAGTCCCCTACACGATGTGAGTCGCGCATGTGCAGAACGGCCGGTATCTTTGACAGCTAGCTACGGCAACACCACTTGGACAAACCACATAGTTACTGACCGATGTGATACGAAACGCGAAAAGTTCCATATATATATATATATATATATATAAAATATTATTTTCCTTTTATTTTTTATGGGCAGGTGGTAGTTGCGTTTAGCCGCTACAGAGCTCTGCTTACAGAGGTTCGTCGTATGAGCAGCAGTTGGTAGTTGTGTTCAGCCACCATTAGGTGACTGTGAGATGGGTAAGTTACAGGCACAGCCAGATGACGGTCCTTTCAGGGGCTGTGGCAGCTCAAAGTCGGGTTCATTCAGCCACGACAGTTAAGTTTAGGCTTTTAAACTTTAGGCGTTTAAACGACAACTTAAAGTGATGGTTCGGAGTAATTCCCCCTAGGGTCCTTTGCACCATGACCTTGAGCCAAACACCCCCCCAGAAGCTTTTTTCAGCTGGGTGTAGTTAAGTAGGTAGTTCGCTGAATAGGATAGGCGCGGCTTATCGGACTCGTTATCGTTCTTTAATGACCTACTATAATGCTCGAAATGATACCAAGGTCTACACTAGTATATAGTGTTATGTACTTATAAAGCGATGGATTGGAAAGTTTGTAAGTACACCAGAAGTTTATGTAAATAACACTTGCCTGCTGGCTTCTGCTCCTGTGTTGCTGCTGTGAAGCAGAGACGTGCTTAGGGACGTGTCTACAAATTACAACACCGAAAGAGATGCAACAAAAATTTTTTTTAATTTAACTTATTTTTTAAAGTAAGTGCTGTAATATAACTAGCAGGAGACAAGTAATAATTGAGGTAAGTTTGGAGACATTACCTTATTTAATCATTAAATTAATACATATTTTTGTTGTATCTCTTTTCGGTGTAGTAATTTATAGACTGCCCTAAGCACTCGTCTAACTGCAGGTAGCAGCAGCAGCAACAGAGAGCTGAAGAGAGCAGGCAAGTGTTCATAAACTTCTGGTGTACTTACAAACTTTCCAATCCATCGTTTTATGAGTGCATAACCTATTTGTACTAGTGTAGACCTTTGGTATCATTTCGGGCATTATTAGTGGGGTCATTTAAGAGATACAAACATGGGTCCATTAGCCCCGCGCTAAGCTACTCAGCGGCTAACGCTACTCTACGCTAACTCGCCCAGTGTTAGACCCAGGTGAAAAAAGCTTCTGGGGGGGTGTTTGGCTCGAGGTCATGGTGCAAAGGACCCTAGGGTAAATTACTCCGAACCATCACTTTAAATAAAAAAAAAAAAGAAGATCATGGTTTGGATTAAAAACGCTCCCAAGGAACGAACAAGCTTTTTCTGGTAAAAGTATTTAGTTTTCGCACTTTGTCCAAGTGGTGTTGCCGTAGCTGTCAAAGACGGCGGCTGTTCTGCACATGCGCGACTCACATCGTGTAGGGGACTCATTCCAACCTGCTTTACTGCACCTTTAAACGTCTGTTCCCTGTTTTTGTGGATCTCCAGCTTCTAGTACCAAATAACACAACCAGACTACAAACAGCAGCTACGTTCTAGGGGTGGTACGGTTCACAAAACCCACGGTTCGGTTCGTATCACGGTTTTAGGGTCACGGTTTTCGGTTCAGTACGGTTCTTATTTTTTCTTTATCACTCCAGAATATACTTCAGCATATAGCTAAATTTAGCATATTGAATGCATGTTGCACAAAACGTGCACACAGTGGCAGTTCTATATTGTTTTATTTCATCATAGGTAACGTGAAATCCCAAAATGTTCCCACACACCAGACTATAAACGACGCTGGCGCATCCTCCAGCTCTGGCCAGCCTCTCTCCCACTTCACATTTCTGCAGGTGACGTGACGTGACCTGCAGCGGCACCCCACTCCACTTGAGGAGCGGTCGGCTCGGTGTCTCTCAAAATCTGATGAAAATCTTTTAAACTGACCTTTGTCGATCTTAAATGAAGACAAATTCAGCAACTGCATGGCCTATTTCTCGCTTAAAATGTTTTCAGAAACACGTTTCGGTGAACTATTTTAGTACAATATGAGATCGTATTCTGAACGAGCCGCCATGACAGTTTGTTTTGAAATTTGGGACCAGCCAGTCCCATGTGACGCAATCGTCCAATCAGCTGCCATGGGTTGTGTTTGTCACGCCCATCCCGCTCGTCATTTCCAGTAACTGTTTTAACATAGGTGTCGAAAGTGGGCACTACGGCAGTAAGAGGTTAGTGCACATTAACAGTGTACTGACGAACCGTGCGGTACACACACGCTCCGAACCGAGACTAGCGAACTGAGCGGTTCGGGTGATTTATCATGAACCGTACCACCCCTACTACGTTCTCATACACTGTTTACAGTTTGTGCTCAATATTAATATTTCACACAACACAGGCTGACATTGCTATCCCTAGAGCCATGCAGCTAGCATTGCTAAAAAATAATTCTATATTGTAGATTTACCATTTAAACACAACTGGCCTTTTAATTTAATAGGGCCCTCAGTAACATGCTAACCAACCTTCCCCCTTGACACTGTTGACACTAAGAGAAGTAATCCATCGTCCTCGAGACGCTAATTCTATCAAGCGCCCCTGACCTCGACCTGAGCGTATGCTCACCAATGTCACCAAGATGGATCGGGAGAAAATGAGATGTAACAATACAACAGGGAGGAAGGGAGGGGTGATGGGGCAGGGCGTTTGGTAGGGCTGTTGGGGGGGGTGGGGTGAGCTCAGTCGTCAATCTTTCCCTCCTAGCTTGGAGCTCATGCCTGTCCATTATTAGGGTGGCTGGCCTTCATCACGCAAGCCATCACTACATGATGTGGTTATTAATGTGCTTGGTTATGGTGCCATTCAGTCTTCATTATGGCAGCAGAGTGGTGGTGAATCCTGCTCAGGTCTGGGAAGTCGGGTGTGGCAATCAATTAGAAGAAACATTCCTGGTCTGGATAATTGAGAGTGTGAAAGATTATGTACACCTGGTACACTAACAAATCAAATAAGTGAAATTAGAAATCCCTATTAAAACGTGTCGGAGCCCTGAGTTCCCTCTATGGCACAGAGGAGATCCGCTCAGCCAGCCAGAATGTGGAGACAAGCTGTCACTCTCAGCTCCACTCCCCCCAGAGAGCCTTTCTGGATGTTCATGCTTGCCCAGGAACAGCTGGGGTCTGGCTGAAGCATGTTAATGGTGGTTAATTAACAACACCAGGGGTTAGTCATGTCCCAGCCATGTTCTCGTTCAAAAAAGGATGAATGAACACCAGCGGGTGATGACTTTTTCTGCGGCCCCTTGTTCTACAGCGATTACTCCCATGAGGCCATTCTGTAATGTCACTATGAAGCTGATAGAGAAAGAGCACCTTCAGTTACTGAGAGTATACGTGTTGTATATTGTTGGAGATCAGGCACTTGGAATAAGGGCTGCATGATATGAGGAAAAATATGCGACATATATGCGACATGCGATGACGATATTACTTGCGATAAATAAACAGATATTAAAGTGCACTTAGTTCTGCATTTCTGCTGCTTTCAGTTTTCTGTTAAAATACAACAAATTGCTTGTTGAATTTAAAATGGAAATCATTTCCATGGAAATCATTTCCAACATTCTTTTATTGAAAAAAATTGAACATTGAATTGAATATAAAAGGCAGCCCTAAAAAAAGAATAACCGTTCAAACATTAAAGTGCAGTTTTCTACTGATATTTTCTTTCAACTAACGCAAAAAATCCCTGAGTGTCTTTTCCGATATGTCGTAGCCTTTTGTGATGTGTTTATTGCGCCGGTAAAAAAAACGATATATTGTGCAGCCCTACTTGGATTATAAATGAATAAACAATGTTCATGTCTTTTTTTAAAGAAGAGAACAATGTTATGAATGAAATCATGGGTGGGGTTTGGTGTCAGATTGAATGGATAAAAGCCTGATTTCAAAGGATTCTGTTGTCATTTCTCAAGTTGCTCTAGTTTCAGTCCTCCCATACTCCAGAGAGATCCCGGTGACAAGCCTGTGCTGTGTGTATCGTGTTTTGAATACGGGATGACAGGAGTACCCACACTGGCACACACACATTCACGTTTGCATGGCATCTGTTTCATCTGTGGAATCAAATGCCGGCGTTAACCTGGCAATTGATGGAGGATGAAATCCGTCCTCAGCGGCTTTGCCGCCCTGATGAGAGCTAATGGAAGGTATACTGTACTCTGTTTATCTAGAATGCTGTGTTAAATTGCCTGGAGTTATGGTTCTACCTGTTTTGTGCCATAGCCATATGGGGCATCTTGGCTTCGCTAATATAGCACATCTCCACCTGGGTAAAGATGAATTTTACACGTTTTATGTTCTGGTGGTGTAAAGAGTTCTTGTGAAAGATGGTGGCTTTGCTTGTCAGGTTTTTGGTTTTATTAACAGTTTTGCAGTAAAGTCCAATAATTTATTCTGGAGCTTAGTCTGCAATTGCTTCTCTCTCCCTTTTGATTGTGTGTACAACTTAATTTCTTCCAGAGAAATGTGGTGTTTTGATGTCAAGGTTAGTTTTTCAACAGCCCCTCTCCCTGTATATTGGAAGGGTTCAGTGTAAAACACACCTCAGCAGAATGAACCCACAAAGAACTGCCTTTCAACTCACTCAGTTTACAAAATAACTGCCTTGCCATTGCACTTTAAATCTGTATTACTAACCGAAAGTAAAGGGTAGACAATTGAGAATTTGTCACAATTGACAAAAGAGCTCTGAACAAAAAGGGATACATTTACATTGTTTTTTATTTTATTTTAAATGGTCTACATCTTTTCCATTTAGCCAATCTTAGTTGAAAGGTGGATTGTGTTTTATTTTTTGGGGAAAATAGATTCTGTATATTTTTACAAAGTAGTATTTGTGTCTTACTTATCATCCTCCTTACAGGGCCAAGACATACTGGTGTATAACTATTGAATTGGCTTTTAACCTATTTCCACTATAACAAGTAGTTAGATTTACATTTGAATTAGTGTTTATTATAGGATTTAATAGTGGAACTTGAATGTGGAACTTTTATTTTTTAGATTTTTGATGTCCAAATATGTCGATATATGTATACCATGGAATTATTAAATTTTCAATTGTCAATTGTCACAGGTTTTGCCATATCGATGCTAGCTTATGAGGCCATTGTGAGTAAAATCACTGAGCAGGAATGCTTCATAGCAACATTGGTTTTGTATATCATTAACCCAGCATTTCATTGACTGGATGAGCAGAAATCCTTTATCCACAAAGAGTTTTTCGATTGACAGAGTTTTTTTTCCACAGTAAATTAACTATACTGATAGATAATAAAATAAAATTTCATACCGGTATTTTATCCACATTGCAACTAAATTGAACTAAAACCAAAATGTTTGCTGTGTTTGGATTCAGGAAATAATATCCAGAGTTCCTCCTCCGAGGGCAAGGTATAAAACGAGTAGTTGGCCCTATTATTGGCGGCTTGCCCGGGAAGCCCTTACATTTAATTGGCCTCCCGTTTGTTTTGATCTGCACCCACCCATTACGATCCCTCATAAACGTGGTGGCATAAAACCAAACTGCACCTGGGCAGAGAGAGAGAGAGAGAGAGAGAGAGAGAGAGAGAGAGAGAGAGAGAGAGAGCGCCAGACCGAGTGAGGAGAGCTCTGCTGCTAATATCATTAATTGCCCTGCAGGAAGGACCCCACATATTTCTCTTAGCTTTTCAAACCCTTATCTTTGAGCACACACCTCAGCTCACCCGTAACCGATTTCAATTTGGCGTCTCTTCAAATGTCCTCCATCATGGTCACTAAACCAGGAAGCCAGGGGACCGCCATCGTGATAATGAAGGAAAAGGGCAGCAACCTGTTAATTGGATTTGTCTCTTTTCTCACCAATCAAACACTGTCCATCAGGGATAGGGTCTGGTGTGAGGGATTGCCAGTATTGTTTGCTGTCATGACTTGAATAAGTATTATTATTTTTTTTAAGAACCATACCTGTGGTTCTGCATTCTTCACACTACTGCTGACCATTTCCAGACATACCGTCAGCTTTTGAATTTTTTTCCCTTCCTTCCATACAGCTATTCCTTTTATGAAAGTACCCTTTTTGGGAGAGGTATAATTTATTACTGAGAACATTTAGTTTATCTTTTCGTCGGCTTCCAAACGTGAACTTGTTTAATGCAAGAAATTACCCAGTTTACGCGATCATTTTGACACGTTACTGTCTTCCCGACAATGTGTTTTGTCATCTGAGCAGAGCCTGCACCGAGGAGAGCATTACCTCTTGTTTACCATCAGTATCTTACCCGAGTGTGACACATTTTTCTTAACCTTTTTTCTTTTTCTTTTTGCATCTCAGGGGGAACACTAGTGCTTGCATGTCAGACAGTACACCGTGAACGTTCCAATCAAACCTCTGCTTAGCTTACCCACAACCCTTAATGCATCCTGTTGTTTTTAATATCCAGCTATAAAGCATTTTCGAGACTAGGTGTCATTTTTTTTTTTCTTCTTCAAATATTGTAAATCTTTGCACGGAACTCTTGAGACACATGTAGTCTGGAGACAGCTTTAACCTTGCAAGCTGTTGTTTTTTGCATCCCAGGATAGAGGACGGCTCACATGTCACACATCCCAACTGTTCCCATCACACCCCTGCTTGGCTCTTAAGTGCCTTTCGAGCCTTCTCTCCCTGGTATTCCCATCATTATTGACAGACCTCAAACAGCCTCCTTAAAGACTCGACTGGCTTGTTTTCTCCCAGATTCTCAAGTGGGGTGTTGTTTCAGTAAAAAAAAAAAAAAAATACTTGGTTCACTCGCAAAGTGGCTCTGCGTGTCTACCAAGAGGCACATTGTGAACCGTTCGTCTCCCTGACATTGTGTGTAAACTTGGCTTGCCCTCTTGGGAGTCGCTGTGTTGGAAGGGGGAATGAAAGTGGCCTTAGAACTGAATATTTGAATTATCATTCTCCTTTTTCACCACTGTTTTTTTTTTTGTGGGGAATAGCGGTGGATAATCCTCACAGGTAATTGATTTTCGGGGAGCGGTTCAGAGGTAGGATGCTGCAGCTTGGTGGGGAATATGAGGGATGAGAACAATTTCCTCAGCCAAAGAGAGTTGACTCAGAGTTTATTGGGTTTCTTTTTCACATGGGGGAAACTTTCCAGAAAACTGTTTGTGTGCTCAGAGTCTCTTTAATGTCCTGCTGCTTCGGGTAAACTTTCAGTCACACCATGTTACAATCCTGGCAATTTTTTTGAGGGGGGAGCGGTGGTGGTGGTGGGGGGAGCAGTGGGGGAACGCTCTGAGCTGCAGGAGGTAGCCGTCGGCATAGAAGTAGATATGGCTGAACAAATCTTAAGCTGTCCCACGTATGAGGACTTGAAACCACCGTCCCCTGGTAGCCACCCCCTGTTCTTTATTCTATCCAGAATGAGTATTTCAACTGTGACTAAACTGAGATGATTATCACATTTGTATTTGTTTTGAGCTACAGCCCTGTTACAAATCCCCTTTTGTCTCCTCTTTGCAGGATCTGTTTATATGACGGCTGATATGTGGTCGGTAGAGGAACAGTGAAGGAGCCAGAGGAATCCTGATTTGATGTAAGTTCAAACCCCTTTCACTTATTATTTTTTTTTTTATCCGTGGTCTGAATCTTGACTCCTTGTGCTGTTATATGCCAGAGGTTCTCAGGCTCATTTCTGTTGCTTGTCCGATTCAGATTGGAAGTGTGAGTTTGCGCTTCTTGACTTTGAAATTAGGATCATCTTGAAATGACTCAGCATCAGGCAGGGTCCGTCCCTGTGGTAAACACACTATGTCAGCTCCTGTGACTGGTGTCAAAAGCAGGATTACATTGCATGGAATCTGTGACGAGGTCTATAGAGAGGTAGTCTCGCATTGCCAGACCTTCCTCTACAGCGCTGTGGAGGAGGGTCTGGCTTGTCCATACAGGGATGGGAGGAAAATGTGCTCTGGTTTATTGGCATTTCTTTAAACCAATCACAGTGGTCTTAGGTGGCGCTAAGCGCTGAATGGAGCAACGGTGCTGGACGGAGCAACAGCGCCTCTGCAAAATAGCCTCAGGAAGGAACTTGTTTTGGTGGAACATGTGTACGCTCAAAGGTTGTTCAAGTCGTGCAACAGAAAACTCCGATTGGACAGATAGTCAACCACAGTCCTCATAAATCCACCGGAGTTTAAAATGCCAACACAAAGAAAGCGGAAGATGGGCAGCTGGGTAGATCACTTGGTAGAGTGCGCACGCTCATATTCTGACCTGCGGCCCTTTGCTGCATGTCATTCCCCCTCTCTCTCCCCTTTCATGTCTAAGCTGTCCTGTCCTCACCCCCAAAAAAAAGCGGCGGAATTTCTGGCGGCACCTGAACAATCCAGGACACGGAACATTGTCGATATACTGTAGACTAATTGAAAAATGGGTCTGGCTGCTAATTTGATTGTGGTACCTCTCTTTTGCTTAGATATGGACAAAGTGAATTCCATAATTTGGATAGAGGTTTACTTATGGGCTTGATTTCTGAAAACATATTCTCACAATCAGCTTCTCAGTATGATCTATGTGGTCCTAATAGACTAAGACATTAGATTTCAGCAAACACAATGTAGCAACAATTGACATCTGATGGCTTATGTGTTTATGTTGCCAGGCTACTGACAAATCAAATTTGTGTGTACACACACACACACACACACACACACACACACACACACACACACACACACACACACACACACACACACGAATCCCGAAGAAGCAGATTAGCTGAGTGTATGAGTATCTTATTACATGATATCTTTGATTGATTCTTATTTAGACATGAATATTTAATGTTACAGAGAAACCAC
The DNA here is from genome assembly GCF_010015445.1 of Perca fluviatilis. Taxonomy (NCBI): domain Eukaryota; kingdom Metazoa; phylum Chordata; class Actinopteri; order Perciformes; family Percidae; genus Perca; species Perca fluviatilis. Next base: position 22,347,364 of record NC_053134.1, on the reverse strand, counting down.
CCTTTTATTGTAGATTTTGGAGAGCAACTTTGGGACAGTTTCAGAGTTTTATAATACTTCAGCACATGGATAGATTTTCTAAAAATGTGCAGATTTGCAAATCCACCAATTTGACCCTGGTGAAGGATTTAGGGACATCTCTGCCTTTTTAATGCAAATGTCAGGTGGTGCTTACTCCCGAATTGGGACAGCAGCAGCAGTAGTCACCAAATTAGGCAGCTATTAAAAATAATAGATTAAGTCATTTTTTAAGCAAAAACGCCAACCTGTATGTGGTTTCAGCTTCCTCAGACAGATTTGCTGCTTTCTCTGTTTAATTGTTAACTGAATATCTTTGGGGGTTTGGACCGTTGGTTAGGAACAAGCAATGTGAAGACGCCATCTTGGGCGCTGGGAAACTGTATTTGAAATCTTAGAGTAAACAATGAATTGATTAATGGGTAAATAATCAGCAGATTGTTAAAATGTGTTCACATGAGTCGGAATGTGTTCACATGAGTCGGAATGTGTTCAAATGAGTCCGATGTGTAAAACGTGTTGTAGTTTACATAGACTTATATCTTTTTATTTTAATCAGTTTAAAACAAACAGAATTTAGGTTTTTCAACCATAACTGAAGTTGGCACTCTCTTTACAGTATGTTGACTATGTTAATTTAGTTTCGTTGCTTCACATAAGTCATTTTCTGAAAGTATATATTTGTGATTAGTCGTAATGAATGATGCATAGACTACACACGATTGTTTTCTTTAGGCTTTGTTTTTATTTATTTTTTTACCCTACTCTACTGTACTATATTATACTATACTAAACTATACCATACTATGGTATACTGTACTGTACTGCGCTATACTATGCTGTACTATATTATACTATACTGAACCATACTATACTGTACTGTACTATATTATACTATATAGTAGATTGAAGGTACTTTGATGGCAGTGTGTGTTCTGGAGCACTTCAGTCCTCTTCTCCCATCAGGGTGTTCCTGCTGGTGCCTCCACATGCTGCCTCTGCGCTCTTTGTTCCTCTTCATTGGGGTGTGTGCTCATGTGTGCCTGTGTGCGCTCCTCTGTGTGTGTGTGTGTGTGTGTGTGTGTGCAAGTATGTCTAGGATGGGTTGGATATCTCTGTTTACTCCCCCACCCCATCTTCTCTGTGCGACAGGAGCGCATGTGTCTGTGTGTCTGTCAGTATCAGGGTTTGATGTTGTTCAGTGTAAGTCTGCATGGTGTGTGTATGTCTGTGTGTGTGTTTCTGAATGTGGGGTGCAAATGAAGGAAAGTAGGAGTGTGTGAGTGAATCTGTGCAGGATTGCGGTGTGTGAGTGGGAGTATGCTTTGGTGAAAGTGTGTAAAAGAGGGAACAGGATAGAGAGAAAATCACACTTGTATGCTGTCCCTGCAAATACCCATGTTTGTTGCATGCCTCTGTAGGTGTGCCCCCCCCCTTTACACACATACACACAACTCTAGGGACTAGCATGTTCATTATTCTTCCTAAAAGAACCATTAAAATTTCATCAGTGCAATGCAATCTGTAGCAGGGCGGGGGTGGGAGTGTGTAGGAGACAGAGAGAGAGAGAGAGAGAGAGAGAGAGAGAGAGAGAGAGAGAGAGAGAGAGAGAGAGGGGAGCTTGCATCCTCCGCTCATTCACCACTGCCTGCCTTCATGCCTCTCTCTTCCTCCTTTTCTTCTTCTTTATCATCTTCTCCTCTGGTGGCTGGATTCCCTCGCTGAGAGCACGCCGATCCGCACATTACGGCTTCTCTCATGATGTGAGCCGCCAGCATCCCTCCCCTCCTACTCCCTCCATCCATCCCACCTCATTCTACTACTACTACTACTACTACTGCTGCTGCTGCTGCACCTCCTCTCTCTCTCACACACACACACACAGACACAGGAGAAGGCTGTCCTCGGGCTACAGCAGGAAAGAGCTGGAGTTAGGGTTAACAAGGTGCAGTCGGATTCTCAGGGAGGATGTTTTTCTCCTGGCTCCAGGCGGGTTTAGACATGTGATGTGCCGAGTGCTGGATGGATCGCATTCACAAGCTTAAGAGCTGGATCCTGATTGGAGTATGTTTTGTAATTGGAATTTTACTTTAAACTAGCGCGTGGTTGGATATTTAAAGGTGAGCAAGGTGCTTTTGATTCCTGTTACTGTCTCGTTCTTTGGCGAACAACTTGTTGATTAGCATGGCAGGAACCCATCTGCTTGATGTGTTCCCTTTTATACACAACTTTTCAGAGTTTTCTGTTCCGACTCTTCCTCCTTTTTTCACTAATTAGACAAATCCAGCGTGTTGCGCTGGTTTTTCTTGTAAAGAAGCGAAGTTAATTAGTGTTGCTCTTTTTCAGCATTGATCAGAAACGTGGGGAAACTGGCAGCAGCCTTTAAAGACCGCTGGAAGTGAGTATGCGCTGGTTTTACTCCACAAACCCCCAAACCCCGCCACCACCACATCCCATATGTCACTTTGTTTTGCCAGCACGAGCATGATGCGCCGTCTCCCAGGTAAATCTGATGCCACTAATTGCATCCTAATTGGGTTTCCCCTCAGCCATGGAGGTTTTGGTTTCTGAGCTGCTTAGAGCCACAGATGAAAGAGAGAGAGTGTGTGTGTGTGTGGTGTGTGAGTGAGAGAGAGAGAGAGAGAGAAGAGAGAGAGAGAAGGGTGGAGTTTGTGTATGAGTGAGCAGGAAAGAGTTTTTTTTTTTTTTTTTTTTTTTTTTTTTTTTTTTTTTTTTTTTGTTTTTTTTTTTTTTTTTTTTGTTGGGGGGTGTGTGAAGTAGAGTGTTGAGGAGTGATCTGGAGTGTTAGTGTGTTGTTTAAGTTGAGAGGAGGGGAGGAGGATGGATGGAAGAAGAATCAGGGGGGTGGGGGGGGGGGGGGGGGGGGGGGGGGGGGGATATGTGTGTGTGTGTGTGTGTGTGTGTGTGTGTGTGTGTGTGTGTGTGTGTGTGTGTGTGTGTGTGTGTGTGTGTGTACCTTTTGTGGTAGAGTAGTACATCACAGACCAGCTAATGGAATACTGGAGCCTTGAAGGGTCCTCTCCTGCTTCTCCTCCATCACCCCACCCCACCCTCCATGCATGATTCTGGGTAGAGTGTGACACACCAGCGGGCATTCTGTGGTTTCTGACAGTCTTTAGATCCTACATGTGCACCAGACAGCTCAGGGACTGAACTGTATGAGTAGCAGTGTTCCTACAGTGTACAGACAGATACAGTGCTAGTGTTACTACTGTTAAAGTTCTATCCTTTATCATTCAGTCGTAGTAGGTTTTGCAACACCTGCGTTACTGTGGCAACGGCAAGTGCATTTTAATAATACATATCCCAGAATTCTATTAAGAAAAGACACATGTATGGACCAGCTTTTTTGCTAGCTTGTCTACTTGTACTCGGAAAAGGTAATACACCCTTTTTAATCTACTGGCTGCTGCATTTCTTTATTGTGTTCTTTTAGTTCAACAAAGCATCACTGTGATTCACATGTAATCAAGGGATTTTTCAAATGTAGGAATGATACTAAAAGAAATGAGCAAGCTTACTCCCTCCAAAATATGTCATTATACCATGGACTGTGTCAAATATGGACGTGGTCTCCGTGATGTAACCCATAGGTTCTGAAGAGCCACAGTGAAGCTCAAAGTGGGCGGCTCCCAGTGGCTCCGTTTGTCTCCAGCTCATCCATAAAAGGGCAAAGAGTTGGAGCATGGGCGGAGCTGAGAGGCTAGTTAAACCCTAGTCTATGCTGGCCTCCTGTGACGACAGCCACCTGTCATTCAAAGCTAATAATTTAGAATTTTAAGCTTAAATATGATTTAAACGGGTACTGTGAGTCATAAAAAGAAATTCAGCACACTGTAACAAATTTCACAGTAAGCCATCCAATAGTTGTGAAGACAATCCACTCAAAACCGCAAATGTCAAACTCATGCTGGAGCTGGATGGAAAGTCAGCGGATCCCCAACGTCAATGGGATTCATCCTCTGGCAACCATGAATGTCTGTCTGTGCAAATTTTCATGGCAATCCATTGAATAGTTGTTCCGATATTTTAGTCCGGGCCAAAGTGGTGGGCCAACCAAACCTCGAGGGCCCTCAAAATTCATATTCTCGTGTGAGTTTTTGCTTTAGTGATTCTTTATACAACTGGTGTATTGTATTCTGTACAGCAGTCTTACTTGTGCAAATTTTACCAGCACTATGTCAATTTGATTTGTCAGCCCTCCACCTCTTGACAGCAAAATATACACATTTTCAAAAAGAAAGTGGAAAAACTACATCAAAACAGTGAGTCAGTTCAAATGCTTTTATTTGACTTGACTTTAAGGTCTAATTTAAAGTAGGTTGGGAAAACCTGGAGCAACACAGAAGGAAGTGAGGCCTGGATTTGATACCTTTCTTACAGTAAAGCTACAATACAGCCCAAACTCCCCTCTGCTCAGCTCAGACGGGTACTTCTAGCACCCTTCTTGTAGACCCATGGGTCCTTTCTGTCACCCAGAGAGGCTGCAAGACTGAGAGGAGAAACAACCGACTTCTTTACCATCTCGATGTTCGTTTGCAAGATAATTTCACTGCGCTGCCCGTCTTTCTTCTCTACCTTGGCTTTGTTTTTTTCTGCCGTGTTTTGGAGCTCTTGGATTTTCTCTTGTCTTTGTTGACATGCAGCGTCTCTCTCTGCTGGGACGGCTTTGTGTCCTCCCTCCACACTTTTAAAATCCTGAAGCTCTTCGTTGAGCTGCTCAATGTTGTTGCGGCGAACAGAGTTCTCAAGTACATTCGCTTTCCTTATACTCTCTGGCTAAAGCGGTTTCTTTTATGATCTTATTGTGAAGACACCTAAATTGATGCATGAGGATAGCAACGTTAGTGGGAAATGACAGCCGTCCAATTTCTAAGGTTATAATACTGTATTCGTCGAGCCAAGGCTCCCAATGTTCATATTCTTCTTTCAAATCTTGGACTCTGCGTTGGAGATGGTAATTGTGTTGCATCATGGCCGTTTTTTCGCCTTTTTAAATAATGCATATTCTGCCCTCATCCTTCCTTCATCTCTGTTTGTCCGTAAGCACCTGAACCTGTCGTTCCAGAATAATGTTGTTTTGGGTTATGGCGCTGTTCTCCTTCTGCCTTTTTTTTCACATTTCTCTCAGGTGATCTTTCCTAGTAATTTTCTGCCAGAGGGTCTGAATGTTCTACTCCAGCACATTATTTTGCTTGGCTCATGGTTTTGTTCTCAGCTTTTATCATCATATACTCATTCTCCCAATTCTTCTTGGTCCTTCGCGATTTCTTGCTCAAGAATGTGGTTATTTTGGACAAGGTCTTGTGTATCTTCTTCAGCAGACCTACATTTTTCCTCCACGACTGTTTGGTTCTGGAGTTTAATGCGGACGCCAACTACTTGCTTTTCAAGGTCTTTGTTTAAATCACCGGCTGCTTTTGTGTCAGCTTCTTTCAGTCTATATTCATTCTCCAATTCTTCTTGGTCCTTGAGTTTTCTGATTGTGTCCTTGATTTTGTGATTCATGATTTGATTATTTTCGACGAGGTTTTGTTTCTCTTCTTCAGCAGACCTACATTTTTCCTTCCAGGACTCTCTGATTCTGGAGTTTAAAGTGGCTTCCATGCACTTGCTTTTCAGGGTCTTTGATTAAATCACTGGCAGCTTTTCTTGTTGATTAGCATGGCAGGAACCCATCTGCTTGATGTGTTGCCTTTATACACAACTTTTCAGAGTTTTGTGTTCTGACCCTTCCTCCTTTTTTCACTAATTAGACTCGCTTTCAGCTCTTTATATTGCTCTTGTAAGTCTTGGCTGTTTGCAAGCTGAATGTTGGGCTCATCTTTTTGGGAAGTCAAGACACAATCCTGTTGTTGTATGGCTTTCCCTACTAACTAACTTTCTGACTTTTTTCTCATCCTTTTCGTTCCCATGAAACTCCTGAGAAACGGACGGTTAACACTGAAACATTTTGTGTTTAGTCTTTGTCTACTTCTGTGCCAACAACCGGATAACTCGTGTAGAGCAGAAATAAACAGGAACAGAAAAGTGTCTGTGATATCAACTAGGGCTGTGCTCGATTGAAGAAATTCTTAGTCGACTAACACTCATTTCAATTGTATCGACTAATCGATTAGTTGATTTAATCGACAGATCTGTAAATCTGAGTTTCTCTGCAAAGAGTCATGCAAAACACCACCTAAATTCTTGTGTTTACCAGAGATATGCTCGTACGTTTCTTGGAAATAAGTCATTCAGCATGAAAAAAAGCATCAAACATGACTAATCGACTAAAGAAATCTAAGTTGACTAAGACCAAAACGACCGATTAGTCGACTAATCGACTAAGAGGGAGCAGCCCTAATATCAACTGTTGTGGTGTACCTTGAAGGGATTTCACCTACCCGCCATCATAAAAGAGTTAGCTCCGCCCAGAATTTAGAAGGTAACCTTCTGATGTCACAAGCAACTGAACTGCACTAGAACGATCCACAATATCTCAATCTGTGTCTTAAATTCCGTCTCTTTCATCATTGCTGCTGGCAATGGATGATGGAATTTGACTGCCATACAAGAACAGATTTTCCCAAACATTGCCTGCATGTATAGCGAGTCCTTGTTGAGATTTCCCTGCCCCCAACATTCCCCACCCTGTTGTGAATATAAAAGATGATGCATTCAGCAATCAATGGTTGTAACGCTGCTGTGCTGTTATCCCTCCTTTCTGCTGGGGCCTTAGCGTGATTTAGTGAGGCTCCTGAGGCTCAATAGTCGGCACGGTGCACTGCTGGGGGTGGGCTGTGTGTGCGAGTGTGTGCATTTGTCTAGTGTATGTGTTTGATTGTATGTTAGATATCATCTGTGTGTGTTTAGCATGGGGATTAAGTGTGCGTATCTGCATGAAAGAAAATGGGTGTTTGTGCAATGTACCCCCCCCCCCCCTCCAACCCCCCAAACCTATCCACCATCCAGCCATCTGGGAATTGGGGTGTGCGTGTGTCGAAATGTGATTTTGGCCCCCGTTATTTAGCCTGACAATCTGTTTTATTTAACAGGACGAGGCACTCCCCTCAACACCACTTTTGCGTGGCGGCATTTTAAACGAACTGAAATTGAGCCGCGTCCCAGTGCCGGCTATATATCACTTAGGCAATTACAACCTTCACGGATCTATTGGTAATAAAAGCGAGGTTTATGAAGCGCGAGCATGCCAGGCTGGAGGAAAACGCTAACAGAGGAAAGAGGTATTTGGTGTGGAAGGGCGAGGCGTGGTGAGCTGGAGGAGGAGGGTTTGTCTGTTTGATTTGTGTCCTATTTGGCTCTGCTGTGCTGCGACACATCTCATTTCGACCCCTGTTGGTTTTGTCCGGGCCGACCTGCACTTGTGTAAATGCGTTCAACGGACCCACATGGCAAACTAGCCAACAGACTCCTGTGTATAGTAAATCAACCTCCCAAATGCCATCATGTGTAATTGAGATTTCACAGCCCTGATCTCATCGCTCTTCTCCCTCGTTCTTGCTCAGCTGTAAAAACCTTAAAAAAAACAAGTAAAGATGTAACCCCTCCTTCCAACCTTGCTCCACCATCCTTCCCTCTTCCATGATCCACCACAGCCATAATGAGATTTGATGTTAATCCCCAACACAATATCACAAGATTATGCGCCTCCATAATGCTCCGCGCAGGCAGCGCTGACGGTGGAGAATGGGTTTGGCGCACGCAGTGGAGGCTTGGCTGGCTGAAAGCACATTAATGTAATCTAAGTGTAATTGGGTGGTAATGCAGCTTGTATGTAGATGAATGGAGGAGCGGGAAGGTGTTTTTTCCCCAGTTTCCTCCTCCCTGTCAGATAAGACCAGGGATGCAGAGCAGGGACAAGGTAACAAAAAAAGAGAGAGAGAGAGAGAGAGAGAGAGAGAGAGAGAGAGAGAGAGAAAAAAAAAAAAAAAAAAAAAAAAAAAAAAAACGCTGGAGGTGCCTCAGCTAGACAGAGAAAGAGACTGATAGAGTGAGGGCGACAGATTGCCTGGAGAGGCCAAAGGGAGGGACTGAAAGAGATTTATTTATCTCCAAACTGATGTCAGATTCCTGTAGCGAGAGTGGATTGGGTGATCAATGGAAGGTGAGAGTTAGGAGAGGGGAGTTTGCCAAAGGGACAAGTCGATTATGGAAAGAATCATAATCATGATTATTTTGGTCAATATTGACATCACGATTATTTTACACGATCACTCATTGACTTTTGAGATGTTGTAATTATTGAATAAAAAAAAAAAAAAACATGAATCAGTTAACCAAATGAACAGTGAAAACACCTTGAACTGTGAAGTTTCCCTCTAATACTTTTCCTGTTTGAGCTTTTTTTTCTCTCTATTCAGAACACAGGACACAATAAGAGTTGACTTGCAAAACGTAATGTGCAAAACAATCGTTTTTCTCGATTACTCTGTTTTTGGGATCGTTATGAGCAGAAATCGTAATCGCGATTAAATATCGATTAATTGCACAGCTCTAGGGACTAGCGAGGCATTTCCGATTTCTAAACTGAGAGGGGTTACAGAGGAATATGTCTGTGAAAGTACTCCGTCAAGAAGAACTGGATTTGAAGCCATTTGTGTGAAGTTCAGTGGATTAGTTTTCGAAAACTGAATTTCAGTGAATAGAGCAATGTGTTGGGATCAACGGTAGATATTCAGAAAGACTGTTAAGAGATGGTGCGGTGCGCGGCCATGGAAGGCTTGTATCATGTGGAGGCGCCAACAGTTTTGTCATTGTCATTACTTAGAATGTGAAGGTGCGGCAGAGACTGTAAGAAACTGGAAACAACCTCTGAAACGTTTGGAGATTGAAGCATGGTTTATTGGAAACAAGTTGAGCTCCCATTGGCCTATTGGCAACTCATTTCATTTGGCGTGTCTTCCTCTGGTTTGAAATACAAACATTTCTGGAGTTTGCCAAATATCTTCTAACTAGAGCTGAAAAGGTTCTTTAACATCGCTACATGATCTCAGATGCTCCGCACAGACAGATGTTTTGAAGATCCTTTCTGGAGATGTTTTACACATGATCAAATCAGATATTAGGATGGTTTGCCTCACTAACATTAAACTCCATGCAAAACATTGGGGCAGATATACTTTGCCCCAGCCAAACAACCATTGATTGATATGCAATGATTTTGTTGCTTAATGTTGCCCTTCTAAATGCTGGTGTGACTGGGCCTTGATAAGGCAGACAAGCCATACATTATTTTCTAAAATAATAATGGGAAAAAAAAAACATCTGCCATATTGGCTGGATTTGAGTTATGTTATAAGTTAGCTTTGCCTACAGGCATTGATTTGTATTTCTGTAATTCAGTAGTGATTTGCAGGTTCCTGTAGAAGCTGTGGAAGTCCTGACAGCTTACCTTTTTATTTTATTGTTGTGAATTGTTTAATATTTAGTTTTGTTTAATTGAGGAGTCTTGCTGCCAGTGTGAGATTTGAAATCCCAGGTAGGCTACTCTTTTAGCTGTAAGGGTCTTGATCCTTCCGGAGTCATTTTGCTGTCGCTGCCAAGCACTGTGTCATCTCTGGAAACAATAAACTGCAAGGTGCCAGGAGAATGTCAGGCCCTGGCAAGTGTGTGGAACAAAACAAACAATTGACAATATTGCAATATTGACACCGCAACATGCATTCCTCAAGCTAATGAGCTGCTGCTTCTCCTGTCAGTCTTCACCTTCACAATAGTGACTACCCTGTTAAAGAGAGCCAGGATACCTGCAGCGACACACACGCACACACACACACACACACACACACACACACACACACACACACACACACACGTGCTACCGCCTTCTCTCCGCAGTTACCCTGACAACAGAAAAAGCCAGGGTCGCATTTGTTGCTTCTACAGTATACCAAGTAAAGATAGTGCTTAAACATATTACTACCTGCAGCCCATGTTGGTTTGTGAAATCAGGGACAGTCAGGATTTTGGGTTTGCATTGCTTGTATTTAGTTCATATATTTTACCTGTACCAGTCTACCACAGTTTTCCTTTTATGATGCATTTCCAACCTCATTTGTTGCTCGCTTACTCTCAGTTTTTGCACTTTGGCAGTTTAGTTCCCTCGGCTTTTTTTTACGTTTTCTCATCTGCATTACTCTCTCCGTCTTCCCTCTCTTGTTCTGTTTTTCCCTGTCTCTCTCGCTCTCTCGCTCTCTCTCTCTCTCTCTCTCTCTCTCTCTCTCTCTCTGTCACTCTCCTACGAGTCTGAATTCTCCTCTGTGATATGACGCTGGTGAGGGATCAAAGGTGCTGCTGACGTTCAGCTGTGTGGATGTTTACCTGCGTCTGTCTGTCCTTCTACTCAGGCAACCTCAGGAACTCTAGCCGAAGGCTCATTTGCACCGTATTTGCCAAATTGGTTCTGCAAGGAGTGGCGCGACTTAAGGCTTCTTTGCATTTATTAAAGCCCAATGAGCATCAGAGAACACCTGGCGTATATTTGAACTTGAGCTTTGGCATCTGAAACCAAGGAACACTTCTAGAACTCAAACCAGAGAATTTTGATAGAGCTAAGCCTGTCAAAATGAGCCAAAAATGATTTTTTTTCCTTCTAAAAAAACATAGGTTCAAATATATTTGAATGTCTGTTTGTGTATTATGTCCATAAAAGGGTGAACCAATACAACAGAGACATAACTACCTTTATTGGTATATTTATTTCAACATAAACATGTATTTTAAAAGATATAGGTACCTACACATTGACCTATATAATGTTAAACTTAATTCAAACACTGTAGACCTCTCTCTCTTTGGAGCTTGCAGGGGCCAGGACATGATGCAATTTACATTACAGGGTTCGTAATTTGTAAAGTCTTTTGCTGTTTCTTAAATTTGTGCAACGATTTCGGCGTCGCTCCTTACCGACATTTTCGTTGCTGTCTTTGTGGCGTTGTCTTCTTAACCCTCGTTGTAGCGCCTGCCGCATGAAAACATTTTATCAACACGCCTACTCGCTCGCTGTGAATTTTCTAGATGACCGATTGGGCGCAATCAGACATTACAAAGACAGGGAGCTGAACGTTTAGGGAGCAGCAGCCCAGGCCCACGCTGGAACGCGCCAGGCAGACACAATTCGAATATATATTTGACTTTAGAATATTAGCTGACAGACCTAGTTGGAGCTCACTTATGTATTATTGCATGTTGTGGTCCATACTAATGTTCCTGCTCTTTATGGCTGGTTATAGCTTCCTTCCTGTCACTTAATGGCCTTTCCCAGCCTTTGAGGAAGAAGCATTTTCTTGACCAACCACCAGCGCATGCACACTATCAAGTTGTTCACTTGCTGATGCAGCAAACTGAAATGTAAACCCTCTTCTCTCATTTAGAGCCTGACTGTCCGGAGCCTGGAAAGATTCACAGTAGTTGGTATTGTAGGACTGAAAACACACCTACACACTTTCTACACATGCATATGGCCTCTGCAGGCTTGTTTATGTTAATACGACAATACACATTTTGCACTTCATTAATATTTGCTGTGGCATCTGGTTTCTGTATTCTCCCATATGGTTCCTATTGCTATGCTGTGCTGTAAATATACCGTATTACAGTTATTGTTATTTTATGAAGCTTCCAGTTTTTGTTTTGTTGCATTTGTGTAGAAATGTGGGTGTATTTTTACATTTTGTATTCATTTTCTGTATATGGTGCTGCTGCTTGTTTCATTACAACAATATCCTTTAATTTATGCATACCTACCATGTTTGTACATATGCTACAAGTGCAGAATACTGAATGGTATACATTAGAATCACGTTAACATAACGTAAGAAATAAATGTGTCCACTTCCTAATTAGCCTAATTTGTAAAAGTGTGTTTTAACTGTGCTGTGGTTTCTACAAGGGAACTGCCGAGTGGTCCGTTCAGCCCCTTAGTTGCTATGATGTGTAGTAAGGGATCCCTATTGCATTTGTGAGATTTATCAGTAATATTAACGGCCCATTGTGGAGCCAAGTGAAGTATGACAAGGCTATTACAAATGTCCTAATTGCTGAGCAAATTCCCATTACTCTATTTCTCTCCAGTTGTCTCCATACAGTGGACACTGGCTCTGTGCTATGATGCAGCTATGCAGGGTTTTTCTTACCATTATAAGGCTTAGGCGCAGCACCCAAGCCGTTTTTGGCACCACCTAAGACGAATGAATGTAAAATCAGTGTGAGCATCGAAACTACGGTAAATGACTCTCAGATCTAATGATTGTAGTTGAGCCAGTGGACTTCTTTATTAAGTTTTGTCTTTAAACCTACACTGTGTAATTTTTTGAGTTGATTCTTAGCAAAAAAACCTTTGTTCTTTCACAGATATGTGCTCATTCATGTGTAATTACTTCCACCAACTAATCAAAGTATTCTCTTAAGCGTAGAATCTGCCATTCAGAATCATTCAGAATGCATACGAGCAACTCACTCGAATGACGGCAGCCATGTAGCGCCTCCATCTTTAAAATACATTAGCCAAAGAGGGACATACCTCCGCATTTCACCCTCTTACACCTATTGGCACTGTGACGAATGCAAGGGGGAGATTACTCGCAAGGGAAGCGAAAAAGAGAATTAAAACGAGAATGCTACAGGCAAAGCAACGAGACCAAAGTTAATATTGGAGTGGCTAGAACAGCTGCGTGTAAACGATGGAGAGAGATAATTTTGGGTTCGGCCACCGTAGGAGGAAGGGCTAGAAAGTAATATTCAGTTGGTTGTCATATACAGTTTCACCGCTAGATGGGAGAAATTCTTACACAATGTAGCTTTTAAGCTTTTTGAGTCTCATTTATCTATTATCTGCTAGATTTTCCAACATTTTAGACACAGATATGGTAATGAAAATTTCTTGAGGGATGACCGTTTAAAACCCCGCAAAAACGTGCACCTAAATCTTCCACAAACCTAGGATAAACTCTGATATGTACATGAAAATATTACTTTCCATTTTCTATATTGTTAAAATGCAAATCTTTAAAAGCAGCTACATACTGTATAGGTTGTTATTTTGGGTTGTAGGAATGAATCTGCACTATACTGCTGGTCTCCTTTTAATGTTAAGAAGTGTATCTATTTTTTGTAGGAACAACTCGCACATCCAAACATTCTACTGTGCAGGTGTGTTGGACGATCAACTACGATACAAAGGAAAAAATCCTGCACTCTGCTCTCGCTATAGCATCACCTTTTATTTAGAAAAACTAACGTTTCGGTCCCTCCGGAACTTTCATCAAGACTCTATGTACAAATTAGAGTACGTACCATGCTACTTTTGCAGATTAAAAGTATGCATACCTGTGGCAAATTATTTCAAAATATAAAAAATGTTGGCGACCATATCAGATGTGTTTTGATTGGCCATGATTCTCATGAGTGATAAAATGAAGTTTATGGCGAAGGAATGCCATTAGGGCATTATTGTATTTTAATGTGATGGTGGGGCGTTCTTTATGTTTGACCTGTGACCTATTGAGGTGATGATTTACGGCGCATGCTTCCCCCAACCCTCCTGCTCTCCCCGAGGAAATCAGGCTGGATCTATGGCCATCATTTACATCTCCTCGAATTAAAGCAGCAGTGTGTAGTTACGGCCCCAGGCCTCATGAATCAAACTTTATTGACCACTTGGAGAGTTACAGACACCCGTTGAATACCAAGTGCCGGTGAAAGGCCACTGGGTGGGGGTAAATGGGTCGACTAGCTGTAAAGAATGAATGTGGGATCACCAGTACTACACACCAGGCTGTGATGAGATGGCAGCGGCTGCTGCTGCTCATAAATATGGAGATTTCACTTCCAATAAGATTTTTTACAACCGAAGGGCATTACAACACATTAATATTCTCTTAAACAATAAATACAAGAACATGTTTATCAAAGATACTGAAAGCATCCTGTTTAATTCTGTTTATGATCTTTTCTGAAGGTTGACTTGGAACTCTTTTCTTATGGACTAAATGAATGTTTCGGGTCCCCCATAATAATTGGAGTAAGTGTATAATAATTACACATTGCCATAACAATTATTATTGAGCAATTACTTGTGAGTTTTGTAGAAATGATGTTAATTGCAGTTAATCACAAGCTAATTGTATATAGCAATCTTACTTAAGATTTCAAAGTGAATTGTGCATCTGTAAAAAAAATCTTTTTACTTAGTTGTAAAACACATCTCAGTTGTCACAAATCATGATTGATAGTCTTCATATTTGTCTTAAAATCAATATAATTTGCCTGTTTCATGATTGAGAGCAAAGGACTGACAGGACAAATTATTGATGGAATCTGCTTGAATTCATTTATTCAACTTTAATTACTTAGAAAAATTATCATTTAAATGGTGCATTTCAAATTCAGGTGCTGCTATTTCAATTTTGCCATAACCTGCATAATTAAGGTCTTAACACGCCGTAGGAGGATAGTTTTAGGTAGCAACTGTTGATTTCTCCATCTTTGACAACAACTGTCACTGGTATTTACTCAGCTGTAGCTAATTAACGTTAAGTCTGTGCCTTGGCCAAACAAGAGAAAAATGCTTGGCTGGTTTCTTACTTAGCATGCTGGTGTCTGTGCTATTTATGCTACGTCAAAGATGGTTTGAGGATGAAACATCACTCTTTAATTTTTAATTTTTTTTTTATAATAACGGGCTGTGTCTTTTTGCCTTTTTGTTAAATAACACCAAGAGAGCGGTGAGTATTTTTTCTTGATAAATGATTTAATGTTAGGTGATAGCTTAAAATCAATTTCAGACAGGTAAGCTAGCTAGCAAGCTAGCTCCTTAATGTTAGCTAGCTAGCTATCTAGTTGTCGAGTGGTCAAGTTGCACAAACTGCTGCGGTGACAGAGTTGTCGGAATTGTACCTTAATGTTTAGCTAGGTTCATCGTATTATGGTTTTTAGGTCTGTCATCTTAAAAGCTCTGAATTTGGACCTTTATGTTAAAAGCCTGTGAAACTGTCGGTCATGTAAGCTAGCTAGCATTAGCTGTGTCAGCTACAGAGCTAGCAACAGGCGCTTACAGTACATTAGTAAATAACACCATGTTTAAATGTCATGGTTATATTCGAATATAATTATGTTTGGTTAAGTATACCCCCAATATCTAAATAAATGTGGAATAAATTGGTATTCTTTTCTGGAAGTCTATTAGCCTAGTAGTTGATTTTTTTTCTGACAGAAAGGTTGAAAGTAAGAACTATTGAATGGTTTGCCTCAAGCAAGCGACTGCATTATTTTATCAGATTAAATTCACGTAACACAAATTTATAATAATGCTCGTACAAACACATCTTGTTCAATACTACATAGACCAACAATACATGCATGATGTTTAATTTGTTGAAAATAACATGCTTGTCACTGCAGACATTTTGACACAGTAGCCAGCCAGATATGTTCATTCCTATTTTAACTTTAACAACAAACATAGTGAGTATCTCCTCTGTTGCCACACTGCGTGTTCAGTTCATTGGACAGTTTTCATGACATTCATGTAAGTTAAGCTTGTTGAATTGAAATTGCAACACTGAACTGCATTATTGATGCTTAGGGACAGACAGTTTGTAAGTAGGTGAGCTAGAAGGACAGTTGGAAAAACAATATTGGAGTAATCTTGTATTACCATGAATTGCCTTCAGTTTGTCAGTCATTCACAAACCCTTTGTGTGACCACAGGTTATTTCATTTGTTTTTGTTTTTTTGACAAACCAAGGAGTAAGTGCATTACCTGGTTTCATACTCATAGAATTTGTATGTGGTTGGAAATGCAACCATTGTCAACATATGTTGGCTGGTTTGAAATCCTGTTTAAGGCTATTTTTACATAGCAAACACAAGATGCAGTGGAGCAATCTCTTGTCAGGGACTTTTTCTCCTGGAGAGTCTGTCCTTGCTTTCTTGATAAGGATGCTCTGTAGCCTACCTGCTGTTGCTTGTCAGGACAAGCAGATGGAGACTGACCTCTGACCCCGATGGCCTACATTGGAGGCCATCTTGTCACTCTATGACAGCGAGTGCCAGCTAGCCTGTTTCTTGCAGCAAACAGAAAGTATGCCATGCTCTTCCCCGCGAGGTTCCATTGTTTTTTTTTGTAATATTCAAGAAGAAAAAAGGGGCAAATTAACACTCATGAAGTATGCATGAGTTTAGAAAGCCCCCATATATCTCCAATGCTGAGGGGAATGAGGAAGTCTAGGAGCAATACAGCTGTGCTTTAGCAAGTTTAGCATTTCTGGGATGTAGTGGTATTGCCTACGCCAAAATCTGTGATATTTCTAATCTAAAGCCTGGCTCACACTACAGGAGTTTTAAAATCCTAACCGATTTTGAAATCTGGTTGCAGCACACACTTGAGGAGAATCTTTGCAGATTTTCTTCCCTCAAATCTTAAACATGCTCACACTACAAGATTTGAAAATAGTGGGGCATCACACACTACAAGATATTTTTAATCTTGCCAGATTTAGCACCTCACGTGACGCGATCTCAGGGGGGAGGCGCATGTAAACAAAATGGATACTGTGTCACGGCAACTTGCTGTAGTAATACTTATTCTTTGTACCAATAAAAAACAAAAGAAAATAAAACGAGCGTGAACGATAATATTATTCAAACAAACTACCGTATTTTCCGGCTTTGGCTGGTCCTGCAACTTAGGCCGGTTACACACTGGAAGCGTCGCGCGAGCGTGTCAGCTGCGTGGCGTGTCCGTTTATATTTCGGCTCCCATGTTAACAGGTTAGAGCTTACACACTGCTGGCGTGAGACGCGTGCCTGCTAGAAATAGAACCGACGCCTATTTTTCACGCGAGACGCGAGCGTGTTGGAAGCGTTTCCAGGCAAAATAGAAAATATGTTTATATGTCATTTAGACACAAATAAATATTAATAAATGACATATTGATGTTTGAAAGTCTAGGTTTTGACATCAATGTAGATATAAATGTAATACAAAATTTCAGAGAAAAGATTTTCAAATATTGCACCTGTCATACAGAACGAAATATTCTGTAACATATTTTGCAGTCAGTACTGCCGACGTTGTCTTGCTTTAATCAAATCAGTAGGCTATATATAAATGGTAGGATAGGCTACGATAACAACGTAGTGTGTGTTCTGAGTGACGGTCCAACATCAGATAGGCTATATAGGCTCTTTACAGCTATTTACAGCTGTTCAGACAGCCCACTTACCCATTTATCAGTTTGAATCTGTTGGCACTATGTCCCGAGATCAGCCCTCCCTGTACCTAGCAGCAGGAGCAGCGCCGCGTCAGACACGCTTCTGGTATGTAGGACACAGAAAAATCCATGCAGCTGACACGCAGCTGAGATGCAACAGAAACGCCACGCTCGCGAGACGCGTGCAGTGTGTAACCGGCATTATCGTCAGGTGCGACTTATATATCAAAATATGTATAATTTAACATGTTTTTAAAATGTTAATTCATACTGAAAACATTACTGTCTACAGCCGCAAGAGGGCGCTCTAGGCTTGTGACAAATAGAATGCTGCTCCTAAAGACAACTGAGAAAGAAAAGAGATAACAAACTGCAGGTAGTAAAATATGCAGCCGAAAACGGTAATCGAACAGCAGAAAGAAAGTTTGAAATGAGGGAGAAACTTGTGAGAGACTGGCAAAAAGGTGACTCTTACTGCAATGAAGAAAACAAAGAAACCTAATCGGCTAATCACGGGCTGAAAGCAAGATGGCCAGAGCTGGAGGAATGAGTCCACAGGTGGGGGCTTGAACACCGTGCTGCCGGGAGAGCTTGTCAACGGTGCAGTTAAGTCTCCACGCCCTGCTAGTTGTTCTGTGTGACTTATACTCCGGAGCGATTTATAGTCTGAAAAATACGGTATGTGCAATGCATCTTTTGTTAGACCTGAATGTAGCAGATGATCATTGACCTAGATCTAATGTTTACATTTGCTAGCTAGTGCGCTAGCAAATTTGTACACTCACCCGGTATGGTCCAAATCTGAAGCGATCTCTCCCCAGCTCTTCTCTTTATCATTCCCATTATGAGACTCTTTTGATGAGACATTAAACAAGCACTCCTGCTGTTGCCACATCTCCACCATCCACTTCCAGCTACAGCTGCTTTCGTGGACATTTTCAAAACTTTCCGTCACTTCTGTCTCCTTGCAGACCTGTCTCTCCTTGGCTATTGTGGAAGTACTGACGTAATCATAGTCGTTTCACGCCCGATTATAATCCTAGATATCAAACATGTTTGATATTATCGGGGCGGCCCCGATGTGTCTGCGAGCAGATCGGGAGGTGCAAGATTCGATCTGTGAACGCCTCACATTACCAGATAATCTGCGGCGAACATCGGAACCGATCGAGGTCCTCGACAAGATTTTTTTCTCAGATTCTCGGGAGGGGTAAATCGGGCATAAATCGGCCTAAAACTCCTGTAATGTGAGCCAGGCATTAGGAGAGCGTGCTTGATTGTGTTCATCACCTATTGCTGCAAATATTCCCTGTGCATTGCTTGTTCTTTGAGGCTACAACATAATGTAATGGAACAGCATCCCCATGATACTTGAAAGAAAAGCTTTTCACAGCTTATTGCTAGCAGCTAACACCCTGGGTTTCAATGGTCTCCTTGGGCTTCAGCGCTTGAATCATGATGTCCCCTAAGAACCAATTCTGAGTTGGCAGCACTTGACATGATTGGCCTTAAGTAACTGACAGGGTTGCAGTGTTACATGGCACTCTAGAGCTGGGTAAGTGTTTAGTGGCAAAGAAAACTGTTAAGATCTGACCGGTGTTCAGAGAGGTGACGAAGGCGAACACAAGTCAGGTTCCCTAATGGCCTGGTGGTGGTCTGCTGGGGAGGCTGTTTTCTGTGATGACTTGTCTCATGGCGCGTTACCTTGAGGGATTATTGGAGCGTTTGATTGGCCAACTTCTGTGGATGGATGGTGGCTGAATTGCAGGGCAGAGAGTATTGATTTCAGTGACAGTGCAATTGTTTCTGTGTGTGGGGAAACTATATATGGGACTGTATACTGTATTTGTGCTAGGGTGGGCTGATTGTTCTGTCTGTGTTTGGCCCTGGGATTGCCGTAGGTATATTGTGTGTGCCATGCCATGCACCAATATGTCGTTGTAAAATGAATTGTTGCACCTTGAAATTAGGTGTGTAAACCCATTAAATCATGGTTTAAATGAGCAAAATTCTCTGTGCCAGATTTTGTACTTCTTTTTCTGCACTCTTTTTGTTGTTTGGACTAAGCTAAGCTAACCATCTCCTAGCTGTGTCTTCATATTTAACCAGTCCTTCCAGAAAAATGCGGAGTATTTTTGTGATTGTTGCAGGCAAAAATCCTTGATTATGCGGCACGTTTTCTTAAAAAATGCGATGGAATATGCGGGATATTTATTAGGGGTGGGGGAAATAATCGATACAGCATAGTATCGCAATATTTTCTGTGGCAATACTGTATTGATACACAGACGCCAAGTATCGATCTTTTATTATATATGTGTTGGTCAGTTTGTCTGCTTGACAATCTGATCTTGCAGCAATACAATTGAAGTGAGATGAACAAGCAGAGAAATTTATCTTTTTAGATAAAACAGATGTTGACAAAGTTTGACAAAAGCCCATTTTGGGGACATAATTTGAAATTGGGAAAAATTTGAAGTTGGAGAAAAGTTAATGAATTGCAATATATCGCAGAATATTGCAATATGTTTAAAATCACAATAATATCGTATCGTGACATAAGTATCGTGATGCTATCGTATTGTAAGGCCTCTGGTGATTCCCACCCCTAATATTTATGCAATTTTATGCGATGAAATTGCAGGAACTTGCAAAAACTGCGGTTTGATGAAAAGGAGGAAAAAAAAGTGATTCCCCCAACACCCTGCTTTTCGATGTTCACGTTGTGTAATTACGTCACTTCAAAACGTTCCCATGGCAATAGGGGAAAATGGCTGCTCTTGTGTGAAGTAAATGCAACATTTTTCAACTTTCTGCTAAGATATGTGACTTTTTTGCAACGAAAATGCGGGGATTATGAAATCGTGCAAGCCCCGTATATTTTGCACGGAAATCGGCAATTTATGCTGCGAAAGTGCGGCCTATTTGAAAAAATGCGGCCCCCGCATCAATATGCGGACTTTGGCTGATTATGCATTGAATTATGCGATCGCATAATCACGTTTTTCTGGAGGGACTGTTTAACAGACATATCGTATAAAGGCAAGGAAGCGAATGAGCTGTTTTCACAAAATTGTGAGCTATTCTTAAAATTTAATTTTGTTGGTATTAGAGGCTGTGCCAGTGATTATAATGTAACTTAAATTAAAAATAGATTAATACATTTATAAAGCATAAGGCTATATTTTACTGATGTGAACTTAAACCAACCTCCAACAGCAACTGTTACTGTGAAGACCATTGAGTCGTTTATTCCCATTTTCCCAGTATGTCCATATAGAATTAGTCCTACATATCTAAATTGGTAAAAGTATGGCACAGCCACTGGCACTTTGGGATTTTATTCACAAATCGTCCTATAAATGCACAGTCTAAGAACTTCTGAATGGCAGATGTTGTGTTGCAGGATGTGAGTAAACCAGAAAGACAATTTGAACCCTAGTAGAGTCGGCGGAGGGGCCAGCCACCGATCCTGTGGTTATCTTTCCATGCTTGGATCCTTCCCAGGTTGCGAGTTTACCCGACCTCAGCATGACTCAATCCTTCCCCTGATACTTTTTGGTGGAAAATAGGTTTGGGGGAAAAAAGACAACAATCAAAAACAATCACTCAGCGTAGAACAAACGGCATGTAGTAGAAGCTTCTCCTTCTCGCTCCCTCTCCGAGCTCCATGGCAACATTCACTTTGATATGCAGATACCCCCACCATTTGTACAGTGTCGCACCAAGGGGAATATTGACTTTTCGGAAAGGCAGAGAGCTTTTGCATTAATTGTTAAGCTAAAACTATGCTTCTCCTTTTTTTTTTTTGTGCAATTGAATCATAGCATGTCTTTTTTTCTGCTTTCCCCAGATGTGGAGGGAAGACTGTGTGCTGGAGCCAGGGATTGCACTCTGAGGAAGAAGCTAGCATAACTGTTATCTTCATGTACAACTACACAACCTGCAGGCTGAAAGTCATCTCCGGTGTTCTCTTTGCTCCAGTTATCACAATGCCGCTATCTCTGTAGCCTTTTGCTACCTGTTTGTATTCATCCTGTTCCCCAAAACCTTCCCTGTGCTGATAACACTCAGAGACACATTTCACTTTAACCGAACAAACCACCACTTGCCATGGATCGCCTGTGTCCGGGTGAAGGCGTGAGCCGGACACAGGCCTTTGTCGGGAAACTGTAGCCATCTGGATTCTCTTCATCTTATTTCCTGTGATTTCACTCTGGAGTAATTCTTTATTTTGGACCAGGGATGGATGTACCGGAAGCCAGCAAGCATGGCAAGAAGTCGACAAGTCAAAAGCTGGAGGACCAGAAAAAGGTAGGAAAAACTTAATTTTTTCTTTCATCTTCTCTTTCTGTGTGTGCGTGCTGCTTTTTCA
Source organism: Perca fluviatilis (assembly GCF_010015445.1). NCBI lineage: Eukaryota > Metazoa > Chordata > Actinopteri > Perciformes > Percidae > Perca > Perca fluviatilis. The sequence goes on along the minus strand of NC_053134.1, from coordinate 22,325,734 downwards.
AAAAACAAAATCAGCTTTGGCTTTTGCTGTATTCCAGTTGTATGTACTGTATGTGGAAGCCAAGGGATGAAAGATTGTTTATCGCCTGGCGTGTTCTCTTTACAAAAACAGAACATGTTGGTCCAATTGCTGCTGTTGTCTGAATTCCCAGTAGCTCTTTTGTTCCATATCTCCTAATAGCTATTTATAAAGACGAGGGGGGGGGAAAGGTGGAGTTTCTGCCCCCCCTTTAGCGCCTCCAGTCTTTTATCTCAGCTCATGTGGCGTGGCAGTGCTCCCCTTTGGGAAAACATATTTACACTGTGTTTGAGATGGTTTTTATGTTAATCACCCTGGGAATAGGAAGAGAATACTACTACTTGTAAAAAAAAAATACCCGAGACAAATAGTTTTTCTGTAAAGCGACATTATGTGTGCTAATGGTCCTCCGTTCTGCTGGGGAGGGCAAGAGCTTTGACAGAAAATGGTGAGCTTAGCAGAAGCTAGTTTTCAGTCTGGCTCTGAATGCAGTGACCTCGACTGGGTCAGATTTCATTTGTTGCATCGGTTGGTAGATCGATAGAGAGAACTCAGGCGTCAGGCCGAGTTCACACTGTCTGCAGGATGTGGGATTTGAGGGCAGCAGCGGAGCACATAGACACACATATACACACACTGTTTATTAGGGCTGTTGGAACGAATTCTGAAAGTCGACTATAATACGAATAGTAAAAAATCAATACTATTCAAATGCTGAAATTACTATTCGAACGTGATTTATTTAATTTTTTTTAGAAATAAGTTGGCTAACGTTCGCTAATCTCCCTCTTCTCACCTCGGCCTATAGCTACCCGCATGTGAAAACGAAATGCTTTTGTTATGTCACGTCTGATGAACAATATGTTAGCGGGAGTGAGGAACACAAGGCATTGTGAGGTTTTAACATCACAGAGCACGTAACGTTGGTACAGGGCGAGTGACAGGCTGCGGCTGGAAATCGGAAGAAGGATGGGAAATAGTTTTAACATGACTTTAAAATCGACATCCACCGAGCCAAAGTGCTTATGTTAACATTAGTCAGCTCCTTCTGGTTTCCTAACTGCGTTGCGAGTTATAGGAGCTTAGGAGCTTCATGGAGACCGCTAAAGTTAAAGGTACTGTAGGTAGGATTGTGAAGATCCAGGACATTGATCAAAAAGATAGCATGGCAACTGCAGATGCAGGAGACCCATCGACAGAACTTGAGCCCCCTCCTCTTTCACTGAAGTCGGCGGTGTGGAAGATTTTTGGATTTATGTTGATAATGTTGTCGACAAAAAAGCCACAGTTTGCAAGCTCTGCTATGTGCGTTTACCATATTCTTCCACTGGCAGCACGACTAACATGGCAGTTAATCTGTGTGGTATATGTTCAACTGTTTGGAAATAGTTTAAGACATTTAATTGTTCAGAGAAGACTATGGACATGGCTGTTTTATTGTTTTTTGTTTGTTTTGTTGTGAACTTGAATGTCATCTTCTGTGAAGAAGACTGCAGTTACAAAAGAGAAACTAGATGGCACGTTATAGATATAAGTTATTGTTACATTATGTTAATAAATGTTTTACATTGCGAACAAAGGTCAGATACTATATTGCATGAAAGTCTAGTCTAAAAATGGCATAGCAACCTGTGCTTTAAAAAAGATAATTGTAAAAATTGAGAATCAAACTGTCGAGGATTTGGAGAATCGTGACACCCCTAGTGACAGTACTGTTTGGCTTAGTTATCAATGTCGTTAGCATCGTGGCTAACACTATTGTTATTTAGTTTATGTCAAATTGTTTCGGCTGTGCTTTCTAACACATGATGTCATTGTGCTAACCGAGCCTTTAGCCTTTACAACAGAGCTGCTTCACTACACTTGTTAAATAATATTTCATTACAGAGTTCTCTGTTGATTTGTGTTTGTCGCTGTGTGCTCGTGGTGGAAAATGATAGTAAACAGAGAGCGCCGTGTCGGAAATGCAGTGCATCGTGATGTAGGTCCCCTTCAAGGCAAGGCTAATGTTGGACGTCCCTCTAGTGGACAGAAATATTCAAATATAAAAATTTTTTTTTTTGAATGGTATTATAGAGGAAGATTGACAGCTCTACTGTATATACACTGAGGAACACCTAATTGGAAAAATGCCCATTGATGCATGGAATTTGTAATTACTGGACTAGAAGAACAAGAACACAGACAACTATTCCTGTTCCTGTAAAGTCACCTGCATATAGACTGAGACATACACACCTTCTAAAATGCATACACAGACTGAAACAGATAATGGATACACACACAAACACACAGCGTCTCTCTCTGCCTCTGACCTGATTCCTCTAATGAAGTGCTTTTGATAAGCATAATGATTGTCCAGGCGAAGCCCGGGAACATCTGAGCGCAGCGAAAGCACAGTAATACATCATTTCTGACATTTGTAGCACTATTAAGATCTCATAAAAAAGATGATTGTACTATACAGTATTTTTTCTCCTTTTAGACCTGAGTGCCATCTGGGAGTGCTCTTTTTTTTTTTAACTCTTTAAAGCCACACAGAGATGTGTTGCTGCTTGTGCTGCCAGGCAACAACATTGTATACCCTTTTAGAGAAGGCGCAGGAAGGAAGGTGTGTACCTGCCCTTGGATTTGTGATGCTTTGGATGATTGCAAAACCTGAAACAGCATTGCAAAAACAGAAACGCATATATTCATGTGGCCACTCCAAAAAGCTATGAGATATGCTCACTCTGTTTAATATCAGGGTTTAGTCTGTTTTTCTAAACACTTGTAGAACTCTAGTACACCCTCTGGAGCTCTTACATAAATATACGTCAAACAACCAAACAAGGCCATGTTTGGAGCAGCATGTTCTTTGTTGGGGCTACAAAATGGAAGCTGATTTCTAGGTGATGGGACCCTCCTATGAAGCTGAGATTGGAACGGAGCAAAGAGTACCATCAAATATTCATCTGGTAAGGGAATTGATTTGGCTCACTTCGGCTACCATTTTGGTTTGAAGATGTGTGTCATGCCAAAAAATCAGCTCTCCCTCTCCGTCTTAACTGTTGCCTTCAGCTAGCAGACAAATGTTTTTGAGCAAAAAGAGCTTCTTGGAAGGTTTTTAATATTCCTGCCGATTTCTGTGGTTACAGTGGGATGCATGCTGTAATTGCCTGACTTGATAGGTTATGTCTCATTCCCATAAGTCTCATACTGACTCCACTCTGTCAGCCTTGGTAGTTGAACCCAGTAGAAGAGATATGCTGTACTTAAAACACACATTTGTAAAGATGTAGAGAGTGTGTTGCTGTCTTTTTCCAACGCTCTATAATGTGCCCTGCTTGCACCTTTTTAACTTTTTTTTTTTTACTGAATGGAGAAGATTACATGTGCAAGTTTGATACACTGTGTTGAAAGCCAAAGTTGTGGAATAGAGAGAATGGTGGCACAAGCTTTGGATTTCAATTTAAATGGTGTGGGTTATGGCGGATCTAGTGTTAAATTGTCAACTTTTACACTTAGATTTTTATATGGAAGTCAACAAATTTAAATATGTTAATTTGTGAGCTATAGGGATGCTGATAGGCACATTTAGCTAACTTTGGGCAGTGTTCCCCTGTTAGAAATATGTTTGCCAAGCTAACCAACTAGTTGGATTTCTGTTTGATTTTGTCTTGTTTGTCATGCCCACAGCTAAAGAACTTTGCCGGGCTGATGGGAGTCCACATGCAAATGCATCAAATTCAGTGAGGCTTTAACATGACAGGAATTTGTAAACATTAAGTCTGAACCGTGTGGAGTTTGAAGTCTATCCCTGTGATTACCCAGAGGGAGATTATCTGTGGGATCTTTGTGTCAAATGTCCAAAAGTTGTAAACTCAAGCAGAAGAGAGCCGCATTTGGCCAGCACTCCTCCTTCCATCACCCTGGGTCTTTATCTTCCCCTCACTCCTACTCTCTTCTCTTCTTTCCCTCCCACGCCTCTCTCTTTCCCTCCCACTCATTTTCACTGTCTTTTTCCCAGATGGATGGTGCTTCTCATTTTCACGTTCAGCCCTGTAAATGAGGAAGCAGTGATTATTACAGACTGCTCACCTGACCCTGAGGGAAAATGTGCTCATAGTGATTGGTTGTGGATGGTCAGCAGTGTTGCTAAGGTATCTCCAGGAAGTCTTCTCATCAGCCAATCACCTGGTAGCTTTTCCTGGGCTCAGGCATACCTTTTAATGGAGTTTCCTCTTCACCATTCCAACCAGTCCATCCCTACAAAGCTGTTGTTCTGCATATGTATCGTTTTCATGCTTTAACCATGCATTAAAGCTAGCCCTATGGCAGAGAGCTTTGACTGAATTGTGTAAGAATTAAGTGCCCCCCTGTGGACTCTCATATGTGATGGACTGTTCTCAAGCTCCCGGGGGGCTGGCTGGTGAAAGATGAGTGAATAATTTAATACCAGATTGGTTTGCATTACTGGGATTTTATGCATACCATCATATCATTGCGCTGATGTCAGAGCAGAAGATACAATGGCAGTTGGTGAGAACACGCAGCATATGTTGACTAAATAATTAACCTGGCAGGTTCATATGCAGATGTGCCTCGCACTGCAGAACTTGAGAGGCCATGTTTGGCAGATCATCATGAAAGCATGTTGGAGTACTAAATAAATCAGGACTGAATTTAGCTATAAATGGGTTTGTCGTCCGTGCTTTTGTCTTCTTCATTGCTGATGGAAAATGCTTTCTGAAATTGGTGTACCAATTTTGTCATCATCAACCCGTTTATCGACCAGCAATGTTTGAAAGCTCCCCTGTAATCAGTGGTCGTTCAGCTGGTTAGTTACATCCATTCCACATAAATCACTAGCTTGGTTGCTACATATGTTATTATTTTTGTGCATGGTTTAATTGTGAAGCATACTATGTGTTTCTGTCTGTCTATGAGGGATTTTTGATATAGTCTTTTTCATTGGAGTGTTGCAGTACCTGTGTGGGCGGGGAGGCTCTCATCCCAGTTGACGTGCACCCTCTGGCCAAAATGTCAGTGTTACAGTCAATGGATTTTAGAATCCCGTTAATATAACTATTTACTGAGCACACTCATGCTCCCAAGATGATAAACCCTTTTAATCCAAAGGACCCAAGGGCAGGCAGTACATTGTATTAAATGGGCAATATTTTTATACAGTATTGTGGGGTGTAAATAGTGATGCACCGAAATGAAAATTCTTGGCCGAAACCGAAAACCGAAAAAAGAGGAAACCAAGACCGAAACACCGAAAGAAATTAAGCCAATTATTAGTACCATTGCATTTATGGCTATGACTGTGTACTAACTTTACTAAAATCAAGGCATTGCAATTGTATAAATTAATATTAAAGTTTAATTAAAAAAATATCTAGCAGAAATATGGCTACAATCTGATAGTCACATACAGTATACAGTAGCCTAAGAACAGAATAGCTTACCTATTGTTATTATTATTATTATTTGAGGCACTTTCTTGCAGGATTTCACTGAACATATCAGACAACGAGGGTGCATGCCCCTCATCTGGTGCAGCGAGAGAAAAGTCTTTTTTTCTGCGCTCTGATCTCCTGCGCTTGGGCGCGTTCGCTCTCCGTCTCCACGCGGGTTCTCCGCATCCACCGCGGCCTGGATCATTTTTCGCGCCCTGCTTTATTTCCGCATCCAAGTAATGGTCTTTATAACGCGGATCAAGTACAGTCGCGATGAAGTGCAGAGGATCCGAATAGATGTCACTGAAACGTGTGCTGACAGACTCTAAGAGCGTACTTTTCATTGTTTTCACTCCGTGGTCCGTCTCAACCTCTTTGCTTAGGAGACGCTTTGCAGGTGGAACGGATCGGGTACTGACACACGTGCAGGTCGCGGTGTCTGTTTGCGTCATCACAACATTTTCGGCCATATTGTTTCGGTGATAAAAAGTATTTCGGCCGAAAACCGAAAATGCCATTTTCGGACGAAAATTTTCAGTGGCCGAATATTCGGTGCATCCCTAGTTATAAACACAGAAGCCTCTTTGGGCTGCTGACAGAGCTTTAAACTTTTAGACTTGTTAGATTGAGTCTCGAGTTCAGCAGAAGATGAAAGTAGACAGGATTCTCGCCACCGTTGACACTTCTTTATACAGATCTTTCTACGTGTCAGTACTTTTGGTAATGGTGCGGTGACATTTTAAGAGAACTCCCCCACCCCTAACCCACATGCGAGCACGCACGCACGCACGCACGCACGCATGCGCGCTGGGGATGGTACATCAGCAGCTCATTCCATGAGGAATTAGTGGGTTCAGACCACTGAATAAAGTCAGAGGGAAATCATGTCAAAACAGGACAGCGTCATAAGCGTGGCATTCACGGAAAAAAGCCTCAGAGGCAAAGTGAGGAGAGTGGTGATGTCCAAGTCAGGCAGAGAGTGAGGGAGAGAAAGATAAAGAAAGACAACAGGGTGAGAGACAGAGATGCCACAGATAATTAGACTGAGAGGGAAGAACAAAATTACACCAACCAAAGACTAAGGGAGACACGGGGGAATGAGATCCGTTAGAGTGGAAAAATCTAGTCTGCTAAGAACGTGAGAGTCCAGGCAGGGAGAGAGTTGAACCCTGTGACACTGCTAGGAAGCCGGCGAGTCGCCCCATCTCCACGCTGCATCGCCACAGCCACACAGATAGAGTCTATGCACCGGGCGACGCCATCTCGACACTTAATCACAGCTGGGTGGGGGAAGTCACACATCTTTATTTGTTGTTATAGCCGGCTATTTAATGGCTTCTGAAACACTGAATCACAATGCTGACATCCGTGCAGAGTTTCTGATCACTCACCTGCCGAAGCACAAAGACACAAAGCAGTATTTAAAGCTGGATGCCTGGAGCTGGATGTCAGCTTGTCTTTGTGATGCTCTGTTTTGGACTTTTGGAATTAATTCTAGTCTCCAGACTACAAGGACAACTTTAACATGTCCATGTATACATAAAGGCTCTAAAAATGTGATTTCATGGAAGGTGTTTGATTGTAGGATTCCTACAGATATATCTACATCTACAGTTTACTGTAATATTTTTTACAGTTGAAAAGAAATGTACACTGTTTACATTACAATTTGGTTTTGTATATCATTTGGTGAAAATGACTTGGACTTGAGTAACTTGATATGACCACACTCCGGTAGTTTTTGTTATAACTTGACAAATTGCCTCATGCTGAAAATGGAATAAACAGTGGGAATTAAAGACAATATTTATAAATGTGCAAAACAACATTTCTATAGTTTACTTCAGAACTGCTAAACCTGCCTCAGCATTTCCCTACATTACCAAAACTTCTTCAAACCTACATAAATTAAACACAGAACACATATTTTAAAGCTTAGATCACTAATACGCATTAGCAATAGATGCAGAATCTGTTCATCTCTGAAGCACACCCTGGAGCTATTGTTTCACTCGCCTGTATTGCGCCTTGCCACATTGGTGTCATTTTGGGGTATAATTAGTCTGTCTTCAGCTCAGCAAACCAGAAACATACTGTACTAGTTTACCACGAATCCTGTGTCAGAAGGAATGTATTGCCAAGGGAGTGTATCCTGGTTCATGTAGTTCAATTTGAAATGTACAACCCCAAATCTTCATACCCAAAACAGGAAAAATCACAACAATTAATCAACTATAACCAATAGATTTTCTTTGCTAGATTTGTCCTTGCACCACTATTAGATCTGCCATGCCTTCAACTCTGTCAAAACTTGGCCTACCTCTCTGGGTACCTGTTAAAGGAAAGTTCTGGTGTATTTCCCATAAATAAGACCATTGTGACTCTATGGACCATGTTAACTTTCCATGCCGCCTCTGTTTGTTAAGAGGGCTTGTTTCTTAGAGGGCTACTTTCTGTGTTAATTTTTTGGGAACAAATCCTCATACCCCAAATCTAAAGGTGGTGGGTACAAAGTTAGCACAAACCTACAGCAACAATAGTCGCATTAGTTGGAAAAACCCCAGGTTAAAATATATAGGAATTTTCAGCAAGATGCCCTCTGAGGGCAGCCTTACCCCACCCAGGTACACAACTCCCAAGTGCCAACTGGTAATCTCAGAAATCTGGGGCTACTATCAAGTGTGAGATTCCCCCAGGTGTAGTCAATGGCATGCTCTCCTTATCATGTGCCGCGTGTTACTGAGATGAGATTGCTACTCCTGTTTCCAGTTTCCACATTGATCGTACAGGCACAGAGATCGAGCTGCATTATACCTATTAGGACCCTGTCTTAAATCACACAGCTTTTGGACGTGGTTACAGTCAGATGGGGAATCCAGATGGATTGCCCTCACCAACGTGCGTGCATGTGTACGTCTGCCATAAACCACTGCTGAAATCCTTTCTACACAAGGTCTTTCGCATGTCCAGTATTCTGAAATATCACCTTGTCGTAAAAAGGCAACGAGGCCACAAACAGGGTGCAAGGTGTTTAAATGGAATCCCATCATCCCTGCACGAGGAGCAGCACCCTGTGAATAAGGGCTCTACTTTGTAACTGATGTGAGTGTGAGCTATATAAATGGTAATCATCTCATGACTTAAGACCAGTGCTGTGTCTCTGGCTGTGACACAGACAATCATGGAGCAAAGGTGATGTGACAGCCTCTGACAATTCAACTGAACAAAACAAATCTGAACTTTTGAATATAAAATACAGTATTTGGTCGTTGCGTTTATTCAAAACTTGCCTTAAAAGTACCCTTGATGTATCTGTATTCAGTGGATGTGACACCAGCAGGAACTGTACCCTTGACAATGGCCGTGTGAGAGCTACAAAGGAAACACTTGTCTTCACAATGAGTGTTGTCTTGAAGTGTCTCTGCAGTGTGCTCTACTCTATTCTACTGCCTGATGATTTGATTTTGTATGGAGTCGGTATTGTTCTCAGCGTATGTGCATGGGTGAGTTTCGCATGCATATGTGGATGCTAGATGTTTCATACATTATGCATGCTCAATGCCTGTTGGCATGTAATGATGTACCCCTTTGGGTGTGGAGTAGGATATCGTGCAGAATCAAGCTTTTAGCGATAACAATACCTGTGTGAGCGCACCTGTATACATGCAAGTGTGTCTGGATTGCATCCAGACAGATTTTCTTAGATCTAGTCTGTAGCTATGAGGGTTAACCTGACACACATGGAGGCAGGTGAGGGGTGTACTGTGTTGTGCCCCCCCCCCCCCAACCCCCTCCCCCCCATACCTGCACCTTTTCTTGGCAGATAACAGGATTATAACAACAGCTGGGTCCCTAAGAGGGACCATAGTGCTGCGGGGTTCTGAGACACGGGCGCTCACTCATGACTGATGCAGGCTTGTACAAGCCACATGACGGAACATAGGATCAGTGTTACATTTATTCCACCGGTGACTTGTGCATGAAGTCGGACAGGTTACATCCTCTGGGTGCTACTTGTAAGTGCTAGAATTCAAAAGCTAAAAAAACAGAGAATGATTTATCCCCACTGCCATTGGCTTGTTTAATTTAAACATGGGATGAGGAAGCATCTAACAGCTCTGTGTTCTGCACCACATCAAGCTTTGGGCTCTTTCACTGGTCTTATTAAACACAGCTTGTCTGTGTGACGTATAGGGTTGGTATCTGAACCAATACCAGTACCGATACCAGTACCTGAAATTCGGATCCCGTTACCCAATGGTACTTCTTTCGGTACTTTCCCTATGTAGTTACAAAAAAAAAATTTCAGTTATAAAAATAATTCCAAACCTATTTATCCTATTTACTTAGAACATTGTTATTTATTTAGAATATTTTACACTGACAGGAATTAAATAAAAATAAAACCCGTCCCTCTTTCCTCCCAAACCCGTCCCTTCAACCTATTAAATTTAATAATTATTCAACTTTTATTCTTGTATTTGTATATTATTCTTTTTTAGCCTGTTTTATTTTCATCATGACCGTTTTTAATTGCTCTTTAATGTTTCATGTAAAGCACTTTGAATTGCCTTGTTGCTGAAAGGTGCTGTAGAGATAAGGTTGCCTTGCCTTACAACCTCAGCCTGTCAGTCAGTCCCCAGGGCATAGAAACCACTGTTGTGCCTGCTTGTCTCACAGGAAGTGTAAAGTCAACAACACAGCGACTGCTTTCGGCTCTCCATTAATATCATATCACAGTGAATGGTGTCTGCGTGAAGTTTTGAAAAAGTGTAACCACACTTGAAACCACTTTATCGACATCGCCATGACTCACTGTGACTTCAACAAAACTGCAGAGCCGGCGTAGTTTACTCCGTCCGCACGAGTGTGTGTGTGTGTGTGTGTGTGTGTGTGTGTGTGTGTGTGTGTGTGTGTGTGTGTGTGTGTGTCAAAGCTCCGCTCTCTGTCAATATGCCGATAGCACAGATAAGCTTGCGCTTACGCGCTCTCAGGTACTGAAATTTGGCACAGTTTGATTTTACGTAAACCAATACTCGGTAATACCGACGTGATTCGGTCGGTACCGGTAAAAGTACCGGGTTCGGTACCCAACCCTAGTGATGTTTTTTTTTTTTGTGATTTACTACAATAAGACTGAATTAGCTGAGATAGTTGCTTGTCCTCTAAATGTGATCACACTGACAGAAGTCCATTATTAAAATGAGGATGACGTGTGTTCATGGAGACAGAACTGAGAGACAAATGGTGATTCTCACAGATCATCTCTGCAACGTGACTTCCTGGAGATAATGTCATCCCATCTTAGATTTATCTTAAAAAACAGGGCATGTCTTTTTCCAAAGTTTTATTTTGTCACCATGCCTTCCAACTTTATGCATCTGGCCCGGCAAGTGTCAACTTACTGATGCTTAACTTCCTATCAGCGGGATTTAATTGGGCAAAGTCATTAATATGCTATACTGCCGTCAAGGTGCTTAAAAAATGAAACAGTAGCTCAGGGGATGAGGTTTACATTATTCCTAGTGTGCACTGTAGAAGTGCTGCTGTCCTTGTATACCTCAGGCTTTGTTGTGTTTTGAGTCCATGGCAGTAATTGAATATGACTCATCGGGCTTCGGCCAGTCTTCGGCAAGGAGAGTCCTGAGGAGATGGTGAGTGCTCGTTCTGTAGATTTATTATGTCTGAAGGAGGACGGTGGCGACTATGAGTCTATAAAATCAGCCAGATACAGAGGTAAAGACTTCTCACAGTGCCAAACATCCTCTCGCTCCCTCACATGTTCGGCCATCTCTAATTAACCATGATGAAGTACATGTAGCCCGGTGAAATGTTTGTCAGTTTTTAATTCACTTCCTGAAAGACGTTGTTGCTGTGTCTGACCTTCCTTTTATGGTTGTTGGCCTACTCTTTAATTTTATTTATTAATCAGTCTGATTTTGTCTAATGTGCAGGTGCTTTAGTTGTAACACATTGTCCTTTGAAGAAAGTTGCGTGTAGATTAAAAAAAAAAAAAAAAAAAGTCCACACCTGCATGCCAAATCCTCCCAGAAAGGCCCCACCTTGAAGGGTCAGATTAAGACCCAGGACCTAATTGCTGTGAGGTGAAAGTGAAACCGCCTTTGACTCTTTTCGTGCTTCCAACGTTAGCTACATGATTGCTGGATATAAGCCAGACACTATATAGTATTAAGTTGCTGTGAGCTGTAGCCTACATTCAACACTTCTAACCAGAGGCAGAACATAACGTAATCTTGGAGATCATTCCTTCACAGCACTGTGCAATGCGAGAAAATGTCAGAGCTGAACCGGGCAGACACATCAGTTTTCATCAGACTCACACTGGGTCGGGTTAATTAAGTCTACTTCTACCTTACAACACTAATAACATTACCGTTGCCAAAATACCCCCGCAAATCAAATCCATACTTCACCATTAACCGTCAAGCCACTAAACCTGTATGGAAATGAAGACATCCTCTGCTGAAGTGTTAAATTTGTTAACGATCCTATGACGAGACAACACTACCTCTCTCTCTCGCCTTCTCTCTCCTCTCTCTCTCCTTCTCTCTCTCTCTCCTTCTCTCTCTCTCTCCTCTCTCTCTCTCCTTCTCTCTCTCTCGCTCCTCCTCTCTCTCTCTCTCTGTGTGTGTCTCTCTCTCTCTGTCTTTCTCTCTTTATCTCTCTGCGCACAGACACACAGAAACAAACAGTCCGGTTCTAGTGGTTGATTAACCAGATAGATGCTGATTAGCTCTCATAACGGGCCAGGTGGGTAGCGCACTGCCATGAGTCCATGAGGCTAATGTCTGATTACTCCACATTTTCATTGTGATATTTTGTGAATACATTCTGAATCCGCAACGTTCTCTGTCAGGTAAATACAGTAGTACAATGTCTTCCTCTGATAAGTTAGTAGTAGGCAATACAGTGGAGTTGCATATTAAGTGGTTTGGGGTCCTTCTGTAAGTAATTTTGGGGTACAATTTGGTTTTTAAGAATTCTACAAGCAGCAATACCACAGGCCAAACAATCGGCCCGTTCCGAACCCGGCCCATTTTCAACGGGTACTGTACTAGTGTTATGAAAGCAGAACCTTTATCCTACTACCCATTCAATGTTGTGACATTTCAGGTAATGGTACACAGTATTCTTTGCAGAACAAGAATCACTTTGTCATGTGAAAATGTGCTATGTGGCAACATCAGTGCTTAACCGTATTGTCATTTGTTTCTTGTTCTGAGGCAATGTTTGAGCATTTATTTGTTTTACACAGTATTATGTTTTTTTCTTTGCCAATTGAACCAGCAGAATTCTCCAACATTACATTTCCTTTAAATATATTGGTGAGGTTGTCAGTTATAAGGCTGAATTTAACGTGTTTGCACAAACAGCACGGCTGTTGCTCCATGACTAGCTGCTGCGGGGAGTCTTGGCTATAATAAGCTGCGCATCTGAAGCTCTCAGCCTCTCTTCGCACACTTCACACAGCAGCAGTGTGAGGAGCTCCTCGTGCCCTAAGATTGATGTAGTATTTCTGGTCTATCTTCTGATTGCATAGAAGCGCTCTATTCCAAAACCTGAATGCCTGTTTGCTTGCAAGAAAGAAGTGTGTGGGTTCTTGCTTGTTGACTGTATGTATGTATTTAGCACTGTTGACTATGTGCACACAGTACATGTGACTAAAGTATTGATGGAATAGCTTGCATATGCTTCCTTCCCTTTGTAAATGCTTTGTGGTAACATGCATGAGTAAAGCAAATGCAAATCTTGTCATATAGCGGCAGAAAGAACAGAATTGAGATGGGCAGTAAGGAATAAAAAGGAAAGACGATCAAGACCTACCCAGACAGATGGAAACAGTGTGATACAGTATGTGTCAAAATCCTGTGACATTGGGAAAGAGTTTGTATAGGCTAGATCTGAAGATGTGAGAGAAAATGCACAGTTTGACAGTGGTTGGGTCACTTTTTTTTTGCTTTCCCAGGGCGGTTCCTGTGGTCACTCCTCTCATTTCGCGGAGCCCGTTGCGCCATGGGAAGAGCCCTCAAGGTCACAACAAACAAGGCCCGAGCACAACCACATAATAAGCATTTCCTCCGCAACATGGCCGACTGATCACAGAGACCAGGGCTTGGCCTTGGATGAAAACGCTCACCCTGCCCTTTCAGATAAACATGCTGTCTGGAAGAAAGTAATGTTTCTCATGTAATTCTGGTGTTATTTGTGGGCCTCTTGTCTGAGGGATAGTGTGGTTCTGTTCGAGTCAGTTTGACAAGATGCTGTTTCTGCGTTGGAAAGAACCAAGGCAAAGCATTTAGTGTTGTAATCATTTATTTGATAATGAATAAGAAATCCAGCAAATGAAGCCAAGATCATTACAGATGAGCAAGTGAGTTTTCAAATGTGATTTATGACCTGATTTTCATTGAGTCAGGCTCCGCTCTTGGGGAGTTCCTGTATCGATTTAGAGAGATTAGCGTGAAGAAAGCAGATACCTCACTCCCCTTAGTCTTTCTTTTGTTCAGTTTTACTGAGACATGATATAAGCTGAGAGGGATACAGAGCATGAAAGACATACAGTAGTATAAGGTTTTGATTTAATCTTCAGCTCTCAGAGACAGAAGTGAGGTGGGCGGGCTAACCACAGGCCCTGCTAGAAATTATAGGCTTCCTGAAATCCGTTCAACAACAGCCCTGTCATAGTTAATATCCATAATCCCTGGCACTTCTAGGACCCCTGTCCATATCTGCGCCCTCTGGTGCACCTTTTTGGAAGCAGTACACACATCTCTTTTGCTGCACAGGGTGACTATTGAGCATTAGAGTCTCTCTCCCTAGGTTGAGCTCTTTTTTTATTGTATTTTTTCCACATCAGTCAGCGTCTGTGTTTTTATCCACCTGTTTTTATGTGCATTTTCAAATTGCATATCAAAATGAGTGGGAAGGAAAACGTTAATGTACTGATAAAACTCAAATCTGACAAAGTGCAATGAAAACAGATTTTCCATTCCATAAAAGAATCTGTGTGGAGCGATGAGAAGACTGTAACCTTCTTAAAATGAATATATGAAATAAGCATACATGCCGTATTTCCATCACAATTTGTTTGTGATCAATGTTAGTAATTGAGGTTTGACAGGTGCTCTTCTTCTGAATTGGCACCACAAACGGTCCATGAGAATATGCCTAACTCCTAATATTCACATAACAGTAGTGGATGGAGACAAGCATTCATTCTCATTTTCTCTTTTCCCGGTTTTCTGGAAATGTGTGCCAAATTTGGAAGGAAACCTGACTAGTGTGCAGTTTCTTAACATTGCAAGAATCTGTGAAAGTCTTGGCTCCTTTTGCTCTCAAAGAAGAGCGCCCATTCTGGTTTGTGCTGAAAATAATCTGGTTTCCTGCAGAATCTGACCTGATGGCTCACTCTGTAAAATGGAGCATAAAAGCTGCCAGAGGCTGCAGGTTTTCTTGATGATGGTCGTGTTTGATTATGGTAATCATCCTAATGGCCCACATGAATATGGTGATTTATTTATTTATTTGAATATGATTAATAGTGGTGAGAATATGTATTGAATGAGTCCATTTACAGCTGTTTCCATTTAATTTCAGTGGGGAACAACAACCTTTCCTGGTGTGTAAGACCTGAACACCTGTTTTTTGAGACTCTTGCAATTTGAGAATTTCACTTGTTCTTGGTTCCAGTAGTATGGTGTTGTATGAAAAATTCTCTCCTTAAACATTTACAAAACACTTATTAAACAATGACTTAATACAATACAAGATTGGAAATAGAAATACAGCGAAAGAGAAGTTTTCAAATATCTACAAAATATTGCAAAAGCTCACCATTGTTAGTACTGTAAAAGGGAAATGGGAAAAATAATTAGAAATGATTGTATCAGCAGAATATTGGAAAGAGTCACTAACTGGAAACTTTCAGACATTGCAATCAAAACGCTTGAGGGAATTTGCCTAAAAAGTGAGCATTAGATAGTTCATTAAGCCATATAAACATGGGAAATTTTTGCTTTTGATTGAGTTTTGCATTTTGCAGTTATTATCTGTTGACTATGGACCTTTTTCACAGCCGACATTTTGACTTGTCATAGTAGGAAAAGCACAACTGAAATTGATAACCTTAACGATGGCTCAATTCCATCATTTCAGTGAGTCAGCATGAACAATACCAGGACCTCTCCTAAGTGGAATGCAGCCATCATTAATGGTTTTGAATACACCTGTGCTTTTCCTACTATGACATGTCAACATGTCTGCCATGAAAAAGGTCTATTCATTTAATTTCATTACATGTATAAAAATGTGGAATAGACTCTGAAGTAAAAGATTATCTGGAAGATGGTGAAAAGCATTGCGATAAAGTAATTAAAAAAACATAAGATTTAGAAAGTGTTGGCTCAATGCAGACTAAAACGTTTTGATCAATTAAATATACAATACTTTTATAATAAACAGTCAAGTTTTTTGTTTGTTTTTGATGAATAGAGGATAGCAGATGTAATCAGATCATTTGCCATGTTGTGGCTGTTGATGCTGTTCTTTCTGTGACATTGTCATTTGGATCTCATTGCCCTGATACTCTGGGGAACCTGACGCCTCAGTTGGAAGTCTTAATTGGATGTGATTTTCTAATTTAGCTCCTGCACCGTGTTGGCTGACTCTTAACATTATTATTTTCATAGTGTGTGGACGGCCTGTGAACTGGCCCTTTGGCCTCAACTTCATGAACACTTAATGAGCTGGACCAGTGTCACTTTCACTGTCCTACGCGTGATTAAATGGTAATCATATCAGGGGTATTTATTCTAACCCAGCATTTGGCTCAACAAAGTGACATTTTGTTCCTATTTATATAAAGCAAGAACAGTTACAGTATGTCCTTGTTATTTTTTCATTTTTTGAGTACTTTATTTATAGATTTTCAATTTACAAAACAAGAAACGACAAAGAAACAATGTATTACAAATCCGTCCCAACCCATCCACCAAGGCTCAACCAAAAAAAAACAAACAAAAAAAAAATAAAAAAATAGGTAGGTACACAAAATATAGTTACACACTGTTCCTGTACATCACTTTACACTGCTCAGAATGGGAATATTATACAGCATTATGCCACATATATCCTTATACCATACATCAATAGACCAGTTGACAGTACATCGATGTGCAAAGGAGAATTACATCATGTGAGGGATACACTTTCAACAAATTCTATAAAGGGGGCCCAGGTTTTAGCATATCTGTCCCGTAAATTATTCTGATTATATCTCAGCTTCTCTAATGGGATTGTCCTTGTTATTTTTTTACGTTTCGTGTGGCTATAAAATATCCACATCCAGCGTGAAGGTGTCGGACGCTGTGGGTTTGCTATGGCAAGGAACCCTGGCTACAAATGTCATTTGATGTTTAAATGTAAAATTAAAGTTAATGTAAAGGGTTTATTTTCTACACTGTGGACTTGCTGTAGGCAGAAATATGGGGCTTTTAAAGTTGGTTATTGTTTTAATTTTGCATAAAAGAAAAAAAATTAAGGGCACTCCAAAAAAGGTTAAATCTGATTCCTTTTACTGACATTGGAGGCTGCTCTGTCAGTTTTTAGGGGACCATGCTTTCATCCACTCAAACTCAGCAAAGTTTGTTATGGCGACACATCCTTCTATGGGTCATTGGGGGCCCCATGGTTTCAGCTTCAGTTGATCCTTTGCCCTGGTGTCTTGCTGAGGACAAGAGGGACGCCTTTCTTTTACTTGGCAAATGTCATCAGTCGGCGGCTCACTAGGGAAGACCTGAAGGAGGACAATGTGCTACTGTAGAACCTATTGAACCCAAGCTCTGTGTCCTGAGGATCAGGACCAATAAGTGCTTGTTTGCTAGTGAACCAATCTACCAGTCTGACAGGTAGTCCACAGCAACAGATGTGTGTACAGTAATTGCTCTGTGTATTGGCAACCCTGGAGATTGCTCCACTGCTGCTCATCTACCACTAAAGCCTGGTTATTCAGACTAAATTGAACCACTTCCCTCTAACACAGCATGCCAGTTGGCTTGGGGTCAGTCAAGCAAGAATGGTACCTCAGACACATCCAACATCTGGCTGCATTTTAGTAATCGCTCGTTTCTCCAAGAGATGTGAGAGAAAAGCAAAGAAACGAGAAAATCCTGGGCTGTAATTATTTAAAGGAAACCACTGCTGCATTATGCTGACAACACAGGCAGGGTGAGATTAATAAGTGAGCATGATTAAGTGTCATTGAGAGTTCAACGGAGTAGCAACTTTTCATAAGGCAGACACCGGAGGAACTGCGGAAGATGGATGCTCCTGGAGAATATTTTGAGAAATGACTGGAGAAAGTAGGGGATGTGACAATGGGATAGGGGAAAGGTGAAAACTAAGAAGGAAACGTTTAGAAAAGATATGAATGACTTTTTTTTGTCTTTGACAGATGATGGCGACAAGACTTGGAAGTCTATCCCACAAATGTCTTTCCACTCCACCCGGCTAACAATGTTAACAAACTCTGTCATGACTTCTGGCAAAGAAAAATTAAAGTGAAATCAAACGGTGCACTAACTTTATATTAAATGGTTTCCACAACAGATGGGCTTTAGCAGATGTAGAGTATCCATTTTGGAAATGACAATGGGCAGCTATTGTATGGAAAACAGATCCTCTGTCAGTTTTCTTTGTATCTTTCCCAGGTCAATAACCTTTATGCAGATACCAGACTGCAGTGCTCGACAGACTGTAAAATGGGAAACGCAGGAGGAAGAGCATATTTCAGAAGCTTTCCAACAGTGGATTAGAGCAGCAGAGGATACATACTGTAGACACCCTGCTGCGAGGAACATTCAGGAAATAGTTTCCATTTTTTTGAATGGATTACTTTTCCTATAAAGGTGGAACACTGAGTGCTAGCCGCATCAGAGGGAGTTTAGCAGGGGATGAGTTTAACAGAATGACTGCCCTCTTTAATTTAAGATTATATATACCTTTCACAGCGCCAACAGAAGACCAATTGTAATGAATCATAAAGCATTAAGCCTGTACAGTGTAGCCCAATGGTGAGTTTCTGAAAGAAAACAGTGGTGTTTTTTCTGACCCATTTTGACTGGTTTCTCAGCAGCACACAGTACGTAACATAAAAAAAACAATCCTTAGCAGTGTAACAAAACCAACCACTTGTGGGGACAAAAACAGAATAATCTCAGCTCAACAACCACAGCACTGCATTATTCAACACATTCTGAACAAAATGTGTGCTGAATTCTCCAATTCCCCACATCTCCGAATGGCCTACCTATGCAAAAAACATGTCTACTTTCCCATAAAACTATCCATCAAATATCTGTTGAAGTGTACTTGTTCAGCATGGAGATGTAAACATCAACAACTGAGGAAATGCAGAAAACAGCCTGACTGATGACGAGGATGTTTTCAAATTCATTTCATTTGCTGCACCATTACAGTTTGCAGTTTGTTGTCATGTTCTATTCACCGTATAAATGGCTTGTGTTCCTGGCTGCAAGAAGAAACAAAAGTGATGTAATAAGCCATGAAATGACCTAGAGATGGCCCGATACCATTTTTTGCTTCCCGATACCGATTCTGATACCTGAACTTGCGTATCGGCCGATGCGAGTACCGATCCGATACCAGTGTGTCATATATTTTATTATGTTTTAACAACTATATACTACTATCCCTGTATGGATGTGATTAGGGCTGCAACAACAAATTGATAAAATCGATAAAATTCGATAACTAAAAAAGTTGGCAACGAATTTCATTATCGATTCGTTGTGTCACGCAACTATTACGCCACTCAGTCGCAGAGATAAACTTTTTTTTTGAGTTGAGCGCAGAGCGGAGCAGCGCGGAGTGAAAGAAAAGAAAAAAAGAGCGGAGCGGGGGTAGAGGAAATACGGAGAGAGACCTGTAACGTTGTTCTGAAACACACGGCGGAGGCAGAGAAATCAGTACGACCTAAGTCATCCAAGGTGTGGGAGCACTTCACACTAAATACATCAAAAACATGTTAATTGCAAGATAAGCAAAAGCGACACAGCATGGCACGGGCGCACCACGGTGATGAGTCAGCACCTAAAACGTCAACATGTTGGAGTCCTTGATGAGGAGGAAGAGAGTTCAACAGCAGGGTAAAGTCACTACACAATCCTACTTTTGTTCCGTTTTGAAGTGAGGAACGTAACGTCCCTCCAGTAGCTCTTCTGGTGCTGGCATTTACTCGTTATCCAGCTGACTAGCATGACAAGCTAGCGTTAGCTCGTTAATAACAGTAGTAAAGCAGGGGTGGTATAGTTTGCAAGACTAAAGACACGGTTTTATTCACTCGCCTTTTTTGGCCCATTCATTTTTCAATCTGTCATGTATATACAGTACAGGCCAAAAGTTTGGACACACCTTCTCATTCAATGCGTTTCCTTTTTATTTTCATGACTATTTGCATTGTACATTCTCACTGAAGGCATCAAAACTATGAATGAACGCATATGGAATTATGTACTTAACAAAAAAGTGTGAAATAACTGAAAACATGTCTTATATTTTAGATTCCTCAAAGTAGCCACCCTTTGCTTTTTTATTAATAAGGGAAAAAATTCCACTAATTAACCCTGACAAAGCACACCTGTGAAGTGAAAACCATTTCAGGTGACTACCTCATGAAGCTTATTGAGAGAACACCAAGGGTTTGCAGCGCTATCAAAAAAGCAAAGGGTGGCTACTTTGAGGAATCTAAAATATAAGACATCAGTTATTTCACACTTTTTTGTTAAGTACATAATTCCATATGTGTTCATTCATAGTTTTGATGCCTTCAGTGAGAATCTACAATGTAAATAGTCATGAAAATAAAGAAACACATTGAATGAGAAGGTGTGTCCAAACCTTTGGCCTGTACTCTATTATGTGCTTTGTCCCATATCAGTTATTGTTGACAAATAGAGTTAAAATTAGTGTGTGGTGTATAAATGAACTTAACTTAACAATGATGGTAATAATTTAATGAGTAAGTGTCTGTGTGTGTGTCTTGTCTGTATCTGCTATTTGGGTTACTTACCTTTACACAACTAAAACAAAAAGTATGTATGTATTGAGTTGATGTAAATTAATGCTTTTTTTTTTCTTTTTTTACCCGATTCATCGATTAATCAAAACGATAATTGACATTAATCGTAATAATCGTTAGTTGCAGCCCTAGATGTGATATTATTTCTATCTTTGTTGTCGGTCTGGCTCAGGTTAAACTCTTACGAACAAACACAAACAATGAACGCCACAGAACTTTCTTTTGTTATGCAGTTTGACAGTCAGTTATAACGGAAAAAGAACATCAATAAACTACTTCAAAGTAGATTTTCTTTAGGGCTTTGTTACGTGGTATTGGATCGGTGCATAAACTCCAGTACTTCCCGATACCAGCGTTTTAGGCAGTATCGTGGCCGATACCGATACTGGTATCGGTATCGGGACATCTCTAAAATGACCCCTGGTAGAGGAGAAGGCAGTGCTTCTTTATAGTCAGATCACATGACACTTCTGTTCATGAAAAGAACACAGGCTACAACTGTACTGTAGATCATGTGCCCTTTAGCAGGATAACTAGCCCACGTTGGCCCTCTATTTGTATGTTGCTCTGCATGAAAGTATCAGCCAGATGCCCAGAAGGTAAATGTTATTTGCTAAAGGGCACAAGGTTAGGGTGTCAAACACCACTACAGCAGCACCTTAGCATGGAGTTCACAAAAAAGTTGCCAGGTTGCTGATTACCATCGATTAACCAGCTCCCTTTGCTCAGATCCAACAGTCGTGCTTAAACAAGGCCACACTGTCACCTTTAATCCAGCACGTTGTCTCTGCAGCCATGTGGGTAAACCAGACCTCCCAGCAGAGATCACACACATTGATCCTGGGAGTAGTTTTTTCATCTTGGAAATTGCCCTGATTGCTTCCAACAGAGTACCTCGGTCTCGCTTCATCTTCCCAGTATTGACTTTGCCGGAGAACCATCATCCGGCCAGCCTCTGCATCATCAGAAATGTTTCCACTCACTGCTGGAACAGTCTATCACCAGGAAACCTGACAATGGTGAAGTGGCATCTCGCTGCACCTCGACTCTGTAAAAACAACTGCAGTGATTTTTGTAGTGGGGTTGCACACTTTGACATTGTCTTCTTAGTTCTTTGTCGAGGTGTCATGTATTTCCTGGGGTTTGACAGGGTGCTGGTGGAGCATATGTGGGGAGGCAGACAGTGTTGACAGTGACCCACATACCAGCATGCTCTCCTGTGGCAGGTGACAGACCTGCAGTCAGCTGGAAGAGTGAATAATGCTCACCTGCTATCAGTGAGTGTGGTGACTGACACATGCCAAGACCAACACTAATTCCAAGATTCAGAAAATAGTGAAAATGTGTCAAAATTAAGATTTTGGTATGTTACAAACTCCAACACAAAACTTTGTTTAAATGCTTTAAGAAATTATTTAATAAATGAGAAACTTTCAACATAATACACAGTAATAGTCAGATAGTGTTGTGGGCGGGACATTATGTCAGACTCAGTGGTGAGTGAAACCGAAGCAGAGGGACAGACAAAGTAGCACACTTTTTAATGAATTAACCTTATCGGTTATCAGGCAAATAATGTCGTCTTTCACGCTGATGTACAGTTGTGCAATTGCCGTTTGCGACACACAAGTTCTCAGACTACAGACTCTGTACTACATTTTACAATTATTTAACACTAAATATTAAATTTAAATAATATATAATTCATAAATTAAATCTATCTGTATGGCTATCTGCCACATGGCAAGTAAATGTACCAAAATAGTTCTGTTTTTCAGTCTTCATTTTGGCAAAGGTGCGGCTTCTGCTCCTCTTCAGGTCGGAGCTTCGTGGGGGCGGGCCGACACGCACACACACAAACACACACACACACACACACACACACACACACTGGTGCAACGCTGACATGCCTCATACAAAGGCTTGTACCGTTAATGTTCTGTGCATTGACGGACACATGCAACCACTTTCCTGAAACCGCTTGCGAGACTGACGAGTCCACAGTGGCGTGTATGTCCGAGCCCGTCTCCACCGCCTCCTCCTGCAGGTTGTCAGCTGTGTGGTTTGGAATGAAAGGAAGAAAACGGGACGCCGAGTAACACGGTTGATATCGCTCATATACTTTTTTTTTTTTTTTGACGGCGCCTTAACTGCAAAGTGCTGCGGGAAAC
Organism: Perca fluviatilis; assembly: GCF_010015445.1. Taxonomy (NCBI): domain Eukaryota; kingdom Metazoa; phylum Chordata; class Actinopteri; order Perciformes; family Percidae; genus Perca; species Perca fluviatilis. The sequence goes on along the minus strand of NC_053134.1, from coordinate 22,302,983 downwards.
CCTGCTCCAACTCTCAACTAGCGTTTCTCTGTCTCTCTCTCCGCCAGGAGTCCCGCCCCCACACAAAGACCGAGCGACTGACAAGAGGGTTCACTCCTCGTTACGCTAAGGAACCGAGAGTGGTCCTCCAGTCTCTCTGGTAGAGAGAGACAAGGGAAAACAAACAAGCATGCAAATGGAAATTATCGCGGCCGGAAAAAATGCCGATTTATTGACTATCGTGACAGGCCTACTTGTCAATCAATTGGACAGTGATAGCAGGCTCCATTCAATGTGCCTGCAGCCAGAGCCAAAACAAGATAACTGTTTAGGTCTGTTTTTGCAGTTGTTACAAAAGGGCAGCCGCAGTTTCAAGTGACTTCAACACTGTTGCATGCTTAGATGTCAGTATGGCGACAGGTGCATTGGTCATTTTCCTTCTCTGCAGTCCCCTGCTGCAGAGGCCAGATGAAGACTGGCAGGGCACCTCATTAGCCTTCTCCTGCAGGCGTCCGCTGTGTCACCTGCGTTCTGGCAGAGGCACAGAATGCCACTTGACTTGAGCAAGGACAAACGTAAAGGCAGCTCAGAAAAGGAGAATGCAAATGATAGCAGAGAAAATTAAAATTACAGACTGGGAAAGTGAACAAATGTTCAAGAGAACCAGCTGTAATGGCTGCTGGGTTACAAAGTTTGATTTCAAAGATTGGCTGTTTTTCACCAGTGAATACATGTGGAGGATGCAATCCCACCTGCAAATACTTTATTTTGGTCTGAACAAAAGAGAATGGAAAAGTTTACATTTTTTCGTTTTTGTTTATTTAGGCTCAAACGGTCCACTTACAAGTAAACCACAGCCTGTAAAGACAACCCTCATCTGCTCATGAGAGTTAAAGAATGTGTGCTTCTATGTGATGGACACGTGTTGAAATCGTCTGCTTTCTTTGCCATCACTGGCTGTAATCTTTGCTGTGTTCATACTGTAGCAGTTACATAAATAGCTTAGTCTGGAGACATTGTTTCATTGTGTTAAACATGAGTAGATGAAATGAGTAGTAGAAATGTCCACATCTGTCTCCACATCAGAGCTTGTTTGTCAGAATCATTTCCTTTAGTCATTTCAGATAACTTTCTCACTGGTAACAATTCACACCAGAGTTCTAAGACGAGACACTTTCAGGCATCTCAGTGCTGCCATTTGGAGCTACCAAATGGCAGCAGAGTGTTCTTATCTGATGGAAAAGCTGTAATAATTTTTTTGTGACATTAAACTTACTTAAAAAAAAAAAAGAAGAGCACAAAACGACAGTCAGCAGTAGCTAACAGTGGGGTAACGTTACCTGCTGCCAAATATAATGTTAACTAGCGTTATGTGCAGTGATGCTTCTGTTGCCTGTAATCGTTCGGAGCACCAGAGTGCAGCGCAGGCTTTTAAGGGGCACTGAAATGAGACACCGAAATCTGTGCGTTTCGCATTCGGTCCGGTAGATACCGGTCGATTAGGAATATTGGCACCAGGTTTCAGTACCCAACTTAAATGAGTAAACAGGAGACACTAGAAATACAAATGTGTGATGAAAATTACGTGACCTATAAAGCTGGCTAATGATCTTTTTTTTGGCAAGAGAGATATCTCTATGGTACTTCCACAGTTTTCATTCCAAACCCAGCAACGATGTAGTTATTCAAGGGAGCAGTAAAGCTTAGGTATGCGTCTTGGAGAAACGGCCAAAACAACGTTAAACACAATTTGACCTATTCTATATATATATATATATATATATATATATATATATTTCTACTGCCAATAACGTCTAACCTGCAACTAATAAACTAGCATCTTTTATTTGGGGTGGGCCTGACATGCAGCAAATGGCCGTGGTTCGGACTCGAACCTGGGCCGCTGCAATAAGGACTGAGCCTCAGTATATGGGGCGCACGCTCAACCAGGTGAGCTAACCGGGCGCCTAAAACTAGCATCTTGTAAATGTGATAAAGTACTGTAACTGGTAGATTTCAACATGATTACTTGTATTGTAGACACACATTTTGGTTGTCCAAGATCATGTAACAACACAATACACTGCTGTACAGTGTACTGCTTTTTTTCCAGCCAATAAAATAATTTTTACTCAAAGAAGAAACCTGTTATCGAGGCTTCCAACAGGAAATCTTTAGGTTAAGATTATTGTTCATGAATAGATCCTATTAATGTATTTAATCTGGTTGATGTCACATTGTGACTTCCTTCGTTGGCCTCCTAACTTTCACCAATAGTAAAGACTAAAAGTATCCACGTTTTAATAAACAGCTCCAAACATTCAGTGCAGTAGATGAAACAGATCCAGCCAGTGAAATAGAAAAAGTGGCGAGTCACAGCGGAAATCTTCATCTGCTATCTTTTGAAAGTGTTTACACCCCAGAGGAGGTGGCCTGACAGCAGTGAAAATGACAGTGGCACACCTTTGCAATTTCACACTGATCCCTTGACTGTGGAGAGATGTTAATCCTTGCTCTATATATACAGTAATCCACGCCTGTCTCTGTTTCAGCTCTCGTTCAATCACTCGTTACCTCTGTCTCAGCTTCTTGTGAGAATTATCCCCGGTCTTCTTTCTGTGCTCGATCTTGCCTTCCACATTCAACCTTCCATGTCCTTTGCATTTCTTCACACTTCAAGTCAATGAATACATTTGGAACTTAATTACATTTAAAAAGGCCACCAAGGTGCGCAGGAACTGTGTGTGTTCAGACTATTAAAACAAGTCGCTGAAGTTCATTGAGTGTTACACCTGACTTTCATGTCAGCGCTTCGATTTCCGTGGTGAGTGCTTAATGTGTTCCGGGCCATGAGGTTTGAGACTTTGTCCATATTGAAATTCCCAAGGTTGGTCTGTGCATGCACCAGATTCATTCCTGACCAAAGATAATGTATGGGGTATCTCCTAATGTATGGAAACAGCTCAGGCTCTCAAAGAGAATACACTGTAGAGATAAATGCATTACAGTATAGTGGATGTGCACAGTCATACATTGCCCTGCAGAGCAGTTTGTTTTGGCTTAAATACACAAAACAGTGGCAAGTTGGTGTTGCCCCATCAACCCCTCATCCTTGAGAAACTTCCAGCAGCTCGTACTATGCGTGATCATGAATTTTTCAGAGGAATTGGAAAAAAAATTGTCAAGCTTGTCAGACCTGTTGTCTTGACGTGGTGGGGGGTACAAACAGTTTTGCAAAGTATAACTTTTGTGTCAGTCATGGTCTTATTTTGAAAACCTTTCCTGAGGCTTACTCAGAACCAATATTTCAACAAGCAGCTGTATTTTACTCGTTGCCATCGATCTCTCTGCAGCTTCCTGCTTCTTTCCTCACAGGTGATGTAACCTTTGCCTTTTTTTGGGGTTAGCGTTATATCTGGGTGTCCGTTGTTGGAATTATTGAAGATCTCTGCAGGAATTAGAATAATCCTGGTGTGTCTCTGTGCCTCGTAGCAGAACATAAGAAAGGTTTACCTCATTCTCATCCTAACATAAATATTCTTATTGTATATACTTATGGCAAGTGTTGATTTTGATGACCGTCTCATGCAAGAACAAAGGAAGAATTGCCTTCCATCACTGGAAGAAAAATAGCTTGGTTGCTTTTGAGATTGGTTGCTAAGAGAGATCATTTTTATGACAAGTGCTGCTCTTAGACAGCTCTCTCTCTCTATCTGTCTATGTGACTGGTACAGCGAGGCAGAAACCAATAAAGAATAGGGGATTTGACGCGTCGAACATCAACATCAGTCAGTGTGAGGAGTGAGCTCGGCGCTGGCTTTTGGCATCTTGTCAACAGGTTAGAAGGCTCAGCAGGACAAAGAGCTGCTGAGCGATGCGGTGTCACCTTGGCAGCGGGGTTCATTGTTGTTTGTCCAACTTCCTCAACGAGCGCTTCTTCCTCCTCTTTGTACTCAGATCAGCACCTCGTCCTTTACAGCTCCCGGCTTTACTTCCTCTCATACAAACTTCTTCCAAGTGTGCTGTACAAGCCACCTAGAGGTTAGGTAATAGCACAGGAAGAACTGCAGCAATCTAGTTGTTTTTAGGTGTTACACACACAGTCAGGGGGAGATATTACAATTTAGCCAAGCCATTTTTAGAGGGATATGTGCTCTGTACAGTCCTTAAGCTTTCCCATTGAGTCTTTGAGTGCAATTTACTCCACAAGATGCCATCCTGTTCAACATATGAGAGGCAATTCTTGATCTTTTCTATTTGTTCTCATTTGTTTCCCTCCTGCCTCGCTGTTAGCAGAATGATTGGACGGGTTCAGTGAGGTCTGTGCTACAGCCGCTGTTCACAAAATAGCTCTTAAATGCCAGTTTGTATTATCTGGGATGAATGCTGCCCTACAGTGGTAAACAACAGCTACAGTATGTGTGCTGTAAAGCTTAAAGGTCATGAAAAGTACTTCAGATTTCATATAGTAACCTGGTTTGACCCGACAATATCTCTGATAAACTATAGTGTGCAGATAAACTAGTTTGGCATCACATGCTATTGGTGTGAAAATAAATGTGTTGTACCTTGTAGAGTAGCATTTTTCTTCACACAGATGTAATGTTATAATAGACATAATGTCTTCAAACATGACTCCTCCTGAAGACAGATCCTGGTTTATTGCAGTTGGGTCTTATCTTCGTACAGTACAGGCCAAAAGTTTGGACACACCTTCACATTCAATGCGTTTCCTTTTTATTTTCATGACTATTTACATTGTAGATTATCACTGAAGGCATCAAAACTATGAATGAACACATATGGAATTATGTACTTAACAAAAAAGTGTGAAATAACTGAAAACATGTCTTATATTTTAGATTCTTCAAAGTAGCCACCCTTTGCTTTTTTATTAATAAGGAAAAAAATCCACTAATTAACCCTGACAAAGCACACCTGTGAAGTGAAAACCATTTCAGGTGACTACCTCATGAAGCTCATTGAGAGAACACCAAGGGTTTGCAGAGTTATCAAAAAGCAAAGGGTGGCTACTTTGAAGAATCTAAAATATAAAACATGTTTTCAGTTATTTCACACTTTTGTTAAGTACATAATTCCATATGTGTTCATTCATAGTTTTGATGCCTTCAGTGAGAATCTACAATGTAAATAGTCATGAAAATAAAGAAACACATTGAATGAGAAGGTGTGTCCAAACCTTTGGCCTGTACTGTAGATTTGGACAGTGTTTCTTTTTTTTACATTCTACTTACTAAAATAATTCTGAGATCTCAGAAGCGTGGCAGTCCACTAAGGCACGGAATATGAGCCGTCAGATGATCAGACAGGTTGTAAACAAGCCAACAGTTCAGCCAGATTATCTAAACCTTAAACTCTATGTGGAGGTAAAAGTGAAAGCACCCAAAATGTTATGGTAATGGTAATAATCCCTCATTACAAAGAAAACTGTGTGCACACAACAGTACACAACAGTAGGTTGATCTTGAAGCAGGAAGTTGAGGTTTACAAAAGGTTTCATTTTCTCTTTTAAATAATATATAATATTAGTTTAAAACCTGTATCATCATCTGACTGCTTGTCTTTCTTGACCCGTCTGACTTCTTTTAATCAGTGATACCCGTCCTTTGTCCAGTAGCTGTCAAACCGCTTACTTGTCTTCAGATGAATGCCCATATTGTATGTTCTCTGTGGCCAACACAGAGAATATTAATACTCTACATTTAAAGTATACCTATTATAGATAATGTATAGATGGATTTAAAGTATAGCCTTTCCCATTTAAATGATCATAGTCCAATCTAGTAGAGGAGATTTCATTAAACCGAACAGCAGTACATGCATTTTTTATATTTATCTTTCAACAGTGAGCCATTCTCTTGACATATTGCATCACTTCCTCTTTACAGCGCTCTCATTAGGGATGAGCCTTTCCCATATTCCATCATACAAAATACAGGTACTTGGCTCTTACTGCTATGTATGCCAAATGCCTGAGCCTTTGTCATTGTGTGAAGGGCTCCATGCAAGTCCCCTTCAAAAACAATCCAAGGCACACTGTAGGGTTTGTGAAAAAAGAAAAAAAAAACTTTAAATTATTTTCACAAACCCTTGGATGTGCCTTGGATTGTTTCTGAAGAAGACTTGAATTTGAGACCAGATTGTACCGAATGCAATGATCCCTTATATGGAATAAGCACAGTACACCTGAAGAATCCAAAGAGCACCTGTATTTGATTACCACGAAGACCCAGCAGCGCTTCCACTCCATTGTCCCCACGCCTGAGCCTTTTTGTTTTGAAAAGTCATTGGTTAGAGTTTAGCCAGTGCAATCATATTGGAGCGTTGCAAAACTAATTCCATTGCCATTGGTGAAGATCTTTGTAAAAACTCAAAAAAACATGGGATAATCGATTTAACATTTCTGCACCGTGTCCATGTGTCGTCTCTGATACTGTATCATGGAGGTCTCCCAAAGTGAACATTTCCTATCGCCTTCCTCAGCTACTGTATAGAAATGCCTCTGAGATAAAGGCTGCGCTGATGTCATTTCAATTTCCCCTAATTCCTCTTAGTTTGCAGTCAATTTTATAGTGTGACTAAGAACAGACTAATGGTTTGAACATCTCTGCCTCCCACCCATCAAGAGCCGCGGGTGAAGACAAAGACGGAAAAAGAAAGCAAGACGGAGCTACAGTATCTTTCTGCTGATCTCTGCTGCTGTGGATATGCTCGTTTGCCAGAGAAGTGGGAGGAGAGATATAGAAAGCACATTTCTGAAAAATGAGAAATATTCAAATTCACCTCTGCCAGCCAGCAGAATCACAGGTTCAGACATCAAGTCATACGCTTGCACATGACATGATGATTGTGTGAAAATATATAGCCGAGATCATTTTTAAATGTCAATTGCTCCAGTCATTCGTTTCCCTGCCCATTTTTATTGCTTCTCAGAGTTGTGGGTTGCAGGAGTCTGTGGAAGACCCAAACAGCCTTGGAAATGGTAACACACAGCAACCTCCCGTGTTAAAATCTGATGTTGTGTGTCATCTATCCACCCCGACCTCCTCCCTACATTGCCTTATAACAACGGCCTCTCCCTCCTCTGCTTAGGTCATAATTACTACGGCCACTAGAGGGCTTTGTTACTGAAACATACACAAATGTTTCAGGGTGTTTGGGGTCTGATTTTGATTTGATTTATTTAATTGTATCAAGAATGCCTTACACATGGAAAAAAAGACAATACAACCGAGGATAAAACAAAATAATGTCCAGGACTTATTTCCATTGTGGTCGTTTTCCTTGGGAATTTGCCGATTGGTTTCCTATTTAATTTCTCATTTGCTGTCTCTTTTATCATTATGTGACCATCTAGGACAGGGGTCGGCAACCTTAGGCCACCATGGGCACGCAGGACCTTAACCAATGGCACGCTGGCAATATGTGTGCAAGAGAGTTGTTAATGCATTGAAATCATGGTTGAAATGCTGAAGCACTCTCTCATCCGCATGCCAAATTACAACGTTCAGAGTTGCGCGACGCCGCGACCTGTTATTTCCGGTAGTTTGATTGACTCATATCTCTGACCGTGAACAATACAAAGAGGATTACCAGCGGCCGCTGGGGCAGATGAACTAACGCTAGTCTTGTTACTGTAAGTAGGCTACATTGAAACCTTTGTGAGTTAAAAGCCAATACTTAGCCAATGCACTCACCTGTGTAGACCGGTATCAACATGTAGAAAGCGATATTTCAATCTGCTCCGTCTGCTCAATACACTCTTGTCCACTGCGCTGTTATACGCAAACACAGCTCTACTCTGCAAATAGCAATTTTTTACAAAACAAGCTAAATCAAAAGCTGTCGGTTTGTAGTCTGTTTATCTTAGTTTGCAGGGAATATTGATATTTGGACAAATTCTTATAAACTTAAGCTGGCTGAAGAAACCATCCTGTCCGCTGGAGCGGTATATGGATGCATTATAAGACCAAAACAAATACATGTGGTTAGGCTACTTAATATGCACGTGAATGACGCAATCATTATGTTCGTGTTCTTCATTCTTGATAATGATGCTGGTTGTTGTGTTATTATTTTGCCACAGCATCGTTTCTTTGAAAATGAGGCATACAGGACCTGCCAGTCCATTCATCATTAAAGCTGGGCTTTTCCACAACTTTTCGCTTCAGGCTCTTTGACAGTGATATTTTTGTCAGCCCATTTTCCACCAATCAGGACGCTGCATACTAAAACCATGTTTCCATAATCATAATAATAATATACAATAATAATAATTACAAGGTCCTGATTATAAGAATTAAATGTTATCAAATGTTGCTATGGAATAAAGTTACAGATTCCCTGGATATTACATTTTGATGTGATGTCATAATTAAACTTAATGTTGACATGGCACACTAATAAACAAGACATTTTGAAAAGGGCACTTCATATCAAAAAGTTTACTGACCCCTGATCTAGGACCTGAACTTGTTGACCATGTGGCACCCTGGGAAGTTTGGAGATTGACATATCTGTGAAAGCTCTTCATGCTAAAGGACCAGGCTGCAGTGACACGACTGCACTCATCTGAACGGATGCACAATGCAGAGACATGATCACCTGTAACAATAGAATACGTAGTAATGCTCCCATGTTTAAAGCTGCATTCAATCTCCATTAATTCCAGAGTATATATTACAGTTGACTGTTGTTGGCTCAGGCTTTGCAGCCACTTAGGCGATATGGCCTAAAAAAAAAAATAAAACACAAAACAATTCACAAAAAATCGATTTAAGATTTAAATCGATTTCCCTGAAAGTGACTAAATTATATAATGATGCTATATATTCAACAACAACAAAACGGATGTGTGAGATAAAGCTGTTTTCACACATACAGGTAATTCACTTCTCGTTCCTCGTCTAAAAGTTCAAATCATTTTGACTTTAGTCGCACAACCTTGCCCCTATTTTCAACTGTTGCTGAGTAACGTACATTAACATCCCATTGTCTCATGAATGTAGCATACCTGTAACAAGCTCCTTCGTAGTAACTAGTGGTAAAAAACCTCAAAGAGGAGCTCTGTGCTACAAAGTGGCGATTGCAAGTTGTTTAAAGGGCCCATATTATGCTCATTTTCAGGTTCATAACTGTATTTTAAGGTTGTACCAGAATAGGTTTACATGGTTTAATTTTCAAAAAACACCACATTTTTGTTGTACTGCACAGCTCTCTCTCCCTGCTGCAGATCCTCTTTTCACCTGGTTTCTGTTTTAGCTACAGAGTGAGACCTCTTTTCATCTTCTTCTTCTGTACTATCTTTGATTGCACTCACACATGCTCAGTAGTTCAGATGTAGATCATGTCAGCTAGCTAACTCTAGAGACAGTAAAAGAAAGCTGTTTCTTCAACTTTGGTCAGTTACAAGGCAGGATTAGCTGGGAGACTTCTAAATGAGGGCGCACATGTAAGTAGTTCTTTTGTAGATTATGGTGAACTTGTGTATTGTAGCATTGCTTTGCTATTGAGAACGACGTAGCTAGCGCGAACGCTAACGCTGCGAGCTAACGGTTGTGGTTAGCCAGCTCATTTCGGACTGTGACTGAAGGCAGGACACATTCAGAAACCATATCTCACTCAAAACAGCATGGATGGATTTTTTTCAAAGTTTGTATGTGTGTGGAAGCACCAGAGACACAAAAGAACACCCCAAATCCCAGAAAAAGTGTTTTTTTCATAATATGGGCACTTACAGCCTTATTATTATTATTAGCCTTATACTTATAAGCCGCTACAGCTCGGTCGTATCAGCAGCATTTAGTAGATGTGTTGAGCCGCAACAGAGTTCCTCAACACCGGCTCTGGTGCCCCGCATGGTGCTCAGTCAGGTCAGCGGTAGTTGGTGGTTCAGTTATCCGAGAATAGGTGACTGTCAGCCAGGTACAGAGCACCACGAGCTGCCGGTAATTACGGCGGAGATTACGGTTAAGTAAGTAATGAAACAACTAGTTAAGAAAGGAACTGATGTTAGTCCCTGTCGCTGCCATGTTGTTTGTGTATCTCTACGGCAAACGCGTGGGGGGAGGGCTGAGCCCGTTCGGAGCTACGGGAGCCCAGAGGGGAACGTCGGCGAATGTTGAGGAGAAAAATGATTTTCATTTCAACAAATCGACGTTAACTACACATTTGGGTTAATCGATAAAATCGATTTATCGCCCAGCCCTACACTCACTGCTAGGCTAACCATACATCCTCACACTGCCCGAGGCTGCTGCACCACAGGGCCAATCCCTTCAGTTGTGCATAGAAAGTGTATTAATCAGTCCACCAGCAGTGTTATTATCCACTGCTGTCTACAGCACTCACCCCGCTGTGCTAACTGTTGAACCTCTTTCTTTTTCCAAGTTTTCAACACAATTAAATGACACTTCTGACAGATGGATGGAAGATGAGTATCACAAATTGTTCCAATGTTAATAAATTATAGGAGTTTAAAAGATGGAACCTGTGATCATAATATATGAAAAATGCAGTCATTGCCCACGGTATAAACGGGTTGAGCTACATCCCATTATCAGAAGTGATGAGGATGTGTATCTCTTCGTAGTCCTGCCGTGTGTTTGTGTGTGTGTGTGTGTGTGTGTGTGTGTGTGTGTGTGTGTGTGTGTGTGTGTGTGTGTGTGTGTGTGTGTGTTTTTTTGTCTGGAGAAGGAATACGTCTCCCTCTTCCTTTGTAATTGTTTTGCTGTGTGGCTTTGTTTCTCCGCCAGAAATAGGTCGAGCTAACTCAGCTATTCAACTAGTTAGAGAATTAATAAAAAAAATTCTGTGATTGCAAAGTTAACAAGCTTTTTTTCTTTTAAACACAATAGATTGGAAAAGGAGACAAACTGTTAATTTCACATGAAGATTAATTAGTCGCCGTGTTACCCCACCACAGCCAGTTAATTGCAGCCTGCATTAGAATGTAGTAGATTAACAGCAAAGTTGCAGGTGTCACTAATGTGATGGTTATCTTAGCTACTGTGGCCAGGAATAGCCAACTCCTCATACTGCACTTTAAGTGTGCATGGGAGAATCTTGTCCCAGGCCAAAGCAGTGTAAACCCAATACTAGGGGGGGGGGAAACAATGTGCCATGAGTCTGCAGTTAGGCTTGGATTCCAAACAATCACTGTGTCTCAAATTGCACACTTCTATACTTACTCTTACTATTTTGAGTACATTGTGTTGACACTGAAGAAGTATGGCCGATTGCAGCGCACTACAAGTATCTGGATGTTGCACTTAAAACAATCAAAACGTTGAGTGTGGAATGCAGGACACTACTCGCCCTCAATGGTTTGCTACGAAGTGGAAGCTATGGGACCACCGACGTTTCAAGGTTTGGATTATGACGGGCGAGGATGCTGCAGCGGTTGCGATTGAAACGACGAGTCATTTCCGGTCATTGCATAGCGGCCATGCGCAATTTGAGACAACACTACCCTGTTGAAATTTACGTACTACACAAGTGAGTTCATACTGTACACGTATCAAGTATCAAAATTGAGACACACTAAAAGTCTCCCCTGTACTATACTATTGTAGGGGAAGACCTCATCAGTGAAATCACCTGCTGATGTGGATGGCCAATGCAAACTACAAGTAAAACGCATGAAGCATACCAGTAGCAGAATTAAGAGTTGTCTAATAGATAGAAATAGTTTAAAAACAAATGCACTACTTTCACTTGAGTAAGTAAATAAATAAGGCTAGCTCCAACATGTCAATCAGCCAACCGGCTTTGACACCGGGACAGGATCCCCGTAGGTCACAGAGGTGCTGTGTGCCTCGTTCACAGTCTGACAGGCAGGGAAATAGATCTGCGAACGGGTTGTCAGTCAGGATGTTTTTCAGAGTCCTGCAGCCCCAAAGTCGAGCCTCACCACGCATGTCTTCATCTCCGGCTAAAATTATGCTTGGCACTTGCTCAGTCCAATTACCATCTACTGCTGGTAGTCGGTGGTGGTACACTGCTGTGTCCCCCTCTCTTATTGGTCTGCACCCTTTTTTTCTTCTTTTTTTTTTTTCACCTGCTGTCTTCAGCTACATTGTCCTGTCCATGAATTGGTGCTCATAATTAGGGCTGTGATGATAACCGCATCACCACAATACAGACAGTGACGTGCCACTACCGCCGGTGATGACCCCCATCACCGCATATTTTTTAACATTTTATTTTACTTTTTGCTGCCGAAAGTTACAGGAGAACAGATGTCATGTGGTATGAAATATAATGTAAGCAATAATCATTGTGTAGTTATCCTCATCGACAAAAAAACGCAAGTTGCTCGTCACTTTAGCTTTGCACAAGAGGATGGGCAGTCCATTAAATAGGCTATATGGGGGATTTCTTTTGTGTCAGATTATTATGAATTATTTCTACAGGCAGCCTTTAACGTAATACACGTTAGGGAAGGCAAAGCCATTTTTCTCTTCTCAGCTGAGGTGGACGTGGACACATTAACGTTAACGCTGCAGTGTTTACCATTGCACATTGGCCTAGCAGCTAGCGGAGGATCCTTCTGCTTCTAGCTTGAGAAGCTCTAGCTTGTGGTTTTATTGTTCACTTTTAACTCACTTTACATCATCTTTGCTATCTCTTTTTCCTCTGCTTTTCCTCACAGCGGCACTCATACGCTACTCTCCGTTACCGCTCGCTCTCCTTGCGTGACCACACGGGCGCTGACGTCACTCACTTAAGGCACCTTGCCATTCTCGCTCTAACTCACGCTACTCTCGTAAGTGGTTGCGGTTAACTGCCATAGGTCATACGTTGAAAAAAACTATAGCGTCACAGCCCTACTCCTAATGCAAATAGTCAAACCTTATGAGTCATTACTTACCCAGCGTGGTAGAAATAAGCTCGAGCCCCTGGTCTTTCATTGTACAGACACCTGCCAAGCTGACTTCAATTTAATTAGGGAAGATATCCAATGCAGAGTTGACTAGCATGAAAAAGGGGCCCCTCAAAAAAGGCCCTCGTAGCTCTGATGAAGGGACTGCAGAGCAGGCCAAAGAAGACAGGAGACAGTCAATGATAGGAAGGACCAGTAATCACTGGTCGGTGGAGAATTCAGCTGCTGTTTAGGAATTTGTAAAGGATGTTAGTCGAATGCTTCTCCCTTTATTCAACTGAGAATGACATAATGGCTCTAAATGTTTGTTTCATCACGACATTAAGCATTTGCTGTTTCATTGAATAACCATTGATTTTCTGCCTTCGTATCGTTCTTCTTTTGCCAACATAAATTACCTCCAGTCTTGTTATAGATTCCATTTTTCCTCAAAACAGGCCATGTTGGGAGTTTTGTGCAGACATAGGCGGATTATGAGACAACTGGCCCATGGGACGTGTAAAAGCAACATTTAAAATGTGTCATGATAGTTGCTTTTTTGTGACATCTTCAAAGTAAATGCTTGGGCTATTCCTTCAGTTTTTCAGTTAGCCTTTTGGGGCTCCGTTATTGACATGCATGACTAAGCACTTTGACTATGCAATGTTGTTAACAGCAAATTCATGCAGAGGCTCTGGCTTAGAGGCCCCTGGGCCCCGTTTGGTAATCCTCTCACGTGTGCAGAGCACAGTGGGACAGGAACAATGAAGGAAACCAATGTAAGATGTGATTGAACGGAGGACAGGTAGAAAGTTCTTTTGAAATATAAGCCTTGTGTGAAAGCAATCAACCTGTTCTTAGACAATAAAACAAACAAAGGTCACTGTAGTAGAGTATTATTACTGAGTAGAGAATTCGAGAGTAGAATTAGAGTAGAGAGAGTAGAGAATGTACTTTATTTTGTTGTTGAACTACTTTTGAATTCCTAAGATACAGTTAATAAAGTCTTTCTCTGTTGGAGAATGAACTGCCTTGCTCAAGGGCACCTCACTTGCAGTTGTTAAAGTAGACATTCTTTTAAGATTACATTTCTCCACTTTTTCCAAGTGGTTCAGATTATTTGTAGTCGTAAATCATCATCTAGGCTGCTGTCGTTCCAGTGCTCATAGAGGAGTTACAGTGCCACAGGCTTTTTAAATGCCAGTGTCAAACAGCTATTTATCTTGTGCAGTTTATATCAAGTGAGGCAGTTGACCCATCCCTGTTGTCTCCACTGATTTGTTTTGCTCCTGAAAGGGCATCTGGTGATTAGATCTTTTCTGCAATCTGTTGCTTGCGTGCTATCGCCTCATGTCACTGGGCACTAACCTTTGTTGTGTTTGTGTTTGGACTCAATAGTCCCCTGACACTGGCAAGCATGTCGTGTTGGAGCAATAATGTACTGTGTTGTGCTGTTTATAATCTGCTATATGTAATTGTAGTACAAATATTATAAACCCGAGCCAAATACTATTACACTACTATACTACACTATGAAGGATAACACATATTGTAAAGTATTTTATTATTCATTTTAAACAACAGTGACTAACATAGGTTTTGCTTAAGATGTTATCCACAAATGAAGGCCCGTTTCTAATTACATGGAAAAGCCAGAAAACCTATGGCCCAGCACCATGGTTGGATGATCCATGAAATTCAACCATGATTTCTTCTTTCCAATTTTTTAGCTGTAATCTCTGTCGTCTAAAAAGAAATCTGCGCCGTTCAGTCCTCTGTTTACCTTTCTGTATTTTCACCGCACAGGTAGTACAAGAGATATACTGAGTGCCATCAGTTGTTGACACACAAGAACAGATGCAGACCTTACCTGAACCTTGATGAGTCCGATTCGTTGCCTGCGGCATCGCATCGCTAAAGCTGGGTGTTGGGATCTAGGCGCTGCGTCCTTTTGTGCGTCGCCAGCCGTGCAGTGACTGCTAATAGACCTTTTTCATGGCAGACATGTTGACATGTCATAGTCGGAAAAGCACAGGTGTATTCAAAACCATTAATGATGGCTGCATTCCACTTAGGAGAGGTCCTGGTATTGTGCATGCTGACTCACTGAAACAGCTTACTGGGACACTTGATGGAACTGAGCCATCGTGAAGGTTATCAATTTCAGCTGTGCTTCTCCTACTATGACAAGTCAACATGTCTGCTCTGAAAAAGGTCCATAGCTTGGAACTTTAGGGTCAACATATAAATGCAGACAGAGACTAAACGTAAATACCTCAATGATGATGGCTATTATTCATTGTCCATCACAGCCTCAACATGAAGTTCCTATTGAGCAAGATTTGTTGTTGGGATGTTTTTCTTCTTAAAATGTTATTTTCTTTTGGAACAGAACCCAAAAGTTGTGGTTTCACTTTGGCTGTATGAGGTAGACACCGGGCACACTAAGAGGAAATTTCAACCTATACCTCTTCTCATTTTCTCTCTTGCCCTTAAGCAAGAACAGCCAATCCTCATGTAGCAGGGATTAGAAAAAGAGTAGGACAAACAGATACCCCCTTCCACTTGAGCTAATGCATTTCCAGCGCTTCAGGGTAAAGAACAAAACCATAATTTTATATTCCAGCCGCTCACCTGTAGCTATACCCTATCGCCTGCACTCCAAACACGACTCCCATGAATCCATTAGAGGTTAAATGCTCTTTTTGGCCGGCTTCCATGTGCATTACACATTTTGCGAGGGGAAGATGAATTTCAGATTTCAAAAACAACTTGGGCACGGTGGTCACTCTGGTCTGTCTTGCTAGTACTGCCAGTGGTTTCTGTGAGCACAGTGCTACCCTGCCAGTCCCCAGAGAGAAAAAGGAAGATCTCCCTCTCTTAGTTTCCTACCCCTGCTCCTCTTAACAAACACTTACCTGCGTCTCTGTTACATGTTGGCCAAGCCAGAAAGTCCCAGCGGAGCCAGCGAGTTTTGATAGACTACTATGAGAATGCCTACTTATTCAGTTTCAGACAATTTCATGGGTGATGCACATGCCGTGCAAATTATGGGAAAGTAACCTTGTAGATATAGCAATTTATTTTCTGCACAAAGGGCTCACATTTTCCTCATAAAATGCTACGCTGACATTGTAGCCAGTGTTATATCGCTGCCGTTCCTCGGCATGCGAGCACGAATCTTGACACTCTGGCAGAGTTGACTTTGGCAGTTTGATCAAAGGTGCAGTGTATTTATGAAGTCATGTCTGCAAGGTCAGCAGGCATCTTCGCTCTGTCCTCATGCAGCAGCTGGAGAATGGCAATATCTTTGGAAGTGACCTTTCAGGGAACACAGCCTTTCCATTAGGCTATAGGTTATTCACTTTTATCTCCGCTCAACCACAACAAGCAGGCAACTCTTCTGGGCTCCAGAGTATTTCCACCTGAGATTTTGTCTCTGCTGTATCAAACCCTAAACACAGTGCAGATGTATCACTGGGAATTTGGTTTGTCTTCTGCTCCCCACATGCCATATTTTAAGACGGATGTACGGAGCAGCCTGAAGAATCGGCACATGCTGAAAATAACAAGAATCACATTAGTCCATGCAGAGTAACCAGATTCAACATCACTCACTCTCACACACACACACACACACACACACACACACACACACACACACACACACACACACACACACACACACACACATTACTAATGATTTTCCAATGCCAGAGTTATACCTTGCAGTGTGACACCTTGCAGGGAACATTTTTAAGAAAAATGAAGATTGACATGCAGGTGGGAGGGATGTTAAAGACACTGCGTGCACCAGATGGTCACTACTCGCTGTGAAACTGCTTTCTGAAACTGCTTTCTGAAACTGCTCTCTGTATGAGAATATTGAGCATGTATAGAAAAGATTCATCAGTTGGCACTTCAAGAACTCCGATAAACTACAAAACTCCTTTTGTGTATTTAAGCTGCTGTTATAGTATATTCATGCACCATTGTCACTGAGCCAAACTCCTACTGTTCATTTGTTACATGTGGTGGTAAAAATGTGATTGTTATTCTGATGAAAGTTTAATGGCAAAGCATTTCCCCCGGAGCTCATTATCACCTGCAAATCATTCAGCTTTCACCTTTTTACCTCAGGTCTCTCAACCAGTGATTAATCCACCCCACTGCAGCGCAATTAGTATAATCTGCATTCAATTGGGCTCATCATCACCCACCAGTCGGCATTCGTTTCCAAGGGGCTTTTTCAGCAGCAGTTACTTCCGACCTCTATCGCAGAGCAAGAAAAGTTTAGATGAGAGTTTTAATACAGAGGCAATGAATCAGCTTCCTGGCTTGTTTTCCTCTGAGGGTTGGATTGTTTAAACCCTAAAGGGAGTCACCTTGTTATTCCATTCTCAGTTGTTCGTCAAAAACTGTGAAGAAGTACCTCAGTTCATCCTCTCGCACCTTCAATGTTGTTGACTTTTCCATGCTCTTGTTTGTTTTCCTGACTAAGGTCTCTTATGTAATCCTACTTTTGTGTGAATATTGTGAGAGGATTATAAATCTGAACTTTTGTGCTCCTTGCTGCTGTTGTGATCTTGGAATTGGAGCTTATTCTATCGCCTGGGATTTCAAAAAATAAGTCGCTCCAGATAAGCTCATTTGCGGAATTTATTTGGTGCTCTTGAGGCACTTCATATCACACTGTCAAGCTGCGTGGCTGTGCTTGAGCAGGATGCTACAGTTGTTAGCACGCCACCGGTGACGCAATCGGTTTCACCAAGGTATTTGGAGCGTAGTGCAGGTTGTTTTATTTCAAGCATGTCAGGGCTAACCTGCTTTCCGTCTGTATTTCGCTTCAGCGTTTAATCTCCATGTGGGTGCCAAGGGACCTGTCTCACGCGTAGTTGTTCACCCCCACCCCCCCCAGCAGGGGGACCACCCTATGCCACCCCAAATTAACCACAGGCAGGATAGATCACAGGTCACACATGAGAGGATGTGACGGCTGCTCGATGTACGAAAAGGTTAATGTCATGCTTGTAAGGTGATTAAAATTCATGACAGGGAGGGAGGGAAAGAGGGAGAGGGTGGAGGAAGTGGCTGAGTGGAGGGTTGGGGAATATAGTTTATATGTGGGAGGTCATGGTGCCGCGTGTTTGCCTCAGCTGTTTCTCCTCAGGTGCTTTTACTGCTTGCTGCTGCTACTCCTGGAAAAAAAAAAAAATGCAAATATCACGAGAGATTTCATTCAAGTCATGCAGCAGAGATCGGCAAGAAGTTTTCTGGTTGTAAGCAGAGTTGGCAGGTGTAACATGTTGATGCTGAATGTGAGGTGAAGGGGTCATGTTTAGCACAGCAGCATGCTGGAGGCAGAAAGTCACCCATGTGAGTAATCAGGAGACCTTTCATGCTGTTCAGTGGAGCTCACCTGGAAAATGGGCCTACTTTGGCACTTAAGGGAAAATGACATGCCTCTACCAGAAAATTCAATCCTGTGGCAAGTGTAATGACTATTTGATCTCGCATGTAATAGATGTGTGTTGCTGCTATCGTATTGTGGCCAGCCCATGTACAGTAAGATCTTCTTGTGTAAAAGTGTTTTAGAGAAGATTCTATTTTAGCCATGCAATCTTTGTGTTTACATGCACACTTACAATTTAATTAGAATTGGATTAAGGCAATTTTCCACCCATGAAAATTGTCAAAATAGTCATGTAAAAACTAAATCACTTAATTAAGCCTTTACTTAGTATGTGCCAATTAACACTAGCCTCGTGAGACCGTCCTGATCTCGCGAGCTCCAGTTTTCCACTCGCAGATCAGTCTGGCATCTTGAGATAGAGAAAATTTGGAGCCGTTAGCCAAACGACCGACCAATCAGCGTTTTGAGGTGGGTTAGGTGGTGATAGACAGATGGTTTATCCAATCAGCTAACCAGTATTTTCAGACAGCGGTAGCCCTAATTCTGTTAGCTGCTCGCTAATGCTTTTTTTCTCTTGGATCCTTCTTTTGGAATATGGAGCGGGAACCTGAAATGGTGCCTTTTATTTACATGGTGCGAAGCAATCCATCTGGCGGAGTCAGGTTAAATTAACACACCTAGAGATTTGCACATTCATGCAATTTTATTAAGGCATGGAAAAGCAAAGTTGAATTTCCTTTATCCGTCTATTCATTTTCTATATAGACAGAAAATTGAAAAGTAGTTCCTGGGCAGGGTTGCAGAGGGATGGAGCCTATATATCCAGGCATACTTGGCACGGACAGGTCACATGTCTCTTACAGGGCTGACACACACACAGTCCCAGCCACTCGATCCCAGTGACGTGACAGTGCTGAGCTCTGAGTCGCCAGTTCAGTGTTTTGGATTTATGCACATGCAGCAACCTCTAGTGCTGAAAAGTGAATCCAATGTGTAAGTGCCAAAAACAGCAATTCATTGAGTGGGCACTTGAGGCTCGCTCCAAAAGGGAGTCAATCCCCATAAACCCCGGGTGTGGCTAGAAGGGATCCAGCTACAGCTGGAAGTTAGGCAAAATTTTGCACAATCTAATATAATAATGTAATGTTAATACTTTTACCCAGGAAATGCGTGTTCATTTTTCGCGAGTGTAATCCAAACCACAATCTTTTTCCTAAACTTAGTTTCCTAAACTAGTTGTTTTGGTGCCTAACCTTAACTGTTCAGCCCTAGCTGTATCCCTTCTAGCCACAACCATAAACGCCCATGTTAAAATGCACAACTTTACAGCAAAGTAAAAATGTATATTAAGGCTTAAAGTTAATTAAGGGTGTCCCGCTTTAAATGACAGGTGGGCTTCCGTCAAATGAGGCGGGCATAGACTATAGGCTTCATTCAGCCCACCTCTGCTCCATCCGCCCACTCTGAGAAACATATGGGTAATATGGATTTTATACAGTCTGTGTGAATGCATCAGAAAAATTGCTAAGCAAACTGGATGCAAGACAGTATTTCTGTACACCTTCACGTCTGTCGTATAACATGGAGTAAGTGAAATGATCAGTGAAATATTATCCACAACCAAACTTACCCTATTTTCCTTATCTTCGTTTGTGGGTCTAAAATAATGTCTCTTGTAGGCTATGATGCATCCTTCCAAATGTAAATCCAACTTATGAAACAAGTCAAGTCAGCTGAGATACTGTCAATCCATATATGATTTATTTCCAATATAAGTTATAGTGTGCATTGAACGTAGTCAGTGTTAGAGTTTAGAGCATTAGCCGGTTACTTTTTTTGCGTTGTATGTTTCTCTACAGTACAAAGGTATTAAAGAACTGTAAAAGTTTTAAGGGTTTGTTTGCCTGTCAGTCCATACAGTTACATCCAAATAGAAGCAATTGAAAAATTGCACCTGAACCATAGCTGAACAGATCTAACTTACCTCTTAAAAGCACAATGATGAAGCACCTCTGCTAGTTGTTTCAAGTGGATTGGTCTTACCTCGGAGGGGCGTGTAGCTATATCCTGCCTTCCCTTTATCAGATTTTCCCCATGTACCACAAGCTGACCTGTAGCTGAACCTTCCACTAATCAATAAGCATTAATCCTTCCTCTGGCTTCATTGTCCCATCTTCACCAGCCCTAACTTCATCCCCTGCAAGTCAAAACCTTATTAATTACCCTGGGAGAGTCCTTGCTCCAACGTATCCTCTGATTAATTCCTCTCTTTTTTTCTTCACCCTGAGAGTCAACCGTTTGAAAAGCTCAATCCCAGATCCTACCAGTTCAGAAGCAAGACCTTGGGTAAGCGGTGTGGTTTGAAAGTGGATTTTTGGAGTGATCCCAAGACTGGTGGTGAGAAGTCGTCAGTCTTCTCCTCAGTGCAGTTCATTAGCAACAGAGCTTGTCAAGGTGAAAGCGTGCTGTGGCAGTGAATAGACTTTGCCCTTACTCTTAATTACCTTGTCACATATATTAGTAAATCCATAGGAGAATTTACTACTCTGTGAGACATAGGATTAGTCCCATAGTAGTCAGTCAGCAAGTGTACTGTTGACCTGCATACGTGTCTTGTGGTCACATCCTTGTAAGGTCCATGTGTCTGAATGACTCAATAAAAGGATTATTTATGGACTATCTTCAAGAGTGATAAGTAGCAAGGTTGATCTGAGAGTTGATGTGCCAAATAGAGTCCTTGCAATTACTATAGCTGGTACATTTGATTGGTCAGTCATAGTGATAGACCGATTTTATCGGCCGGCCGATATATCAGGCCGATATTTGTGTTTTTACGTGTATCTGCATCAGCCGATATGTGGCTGCTGCGTTCGCTGATAGTTTTTCCCCGGCATTATTTACAGACAGGCATCCACAGGCAGCTCTGTGTTGCTGGAAACGCTTCACCCATCCATATGATGCACATTGCACAATGTAAGATGATTGCAGAAGTTAAACTGACCTGTGTTTATTGTTTTTAAAGAAATGGCAGAGCAGATTCCGAAAACAAATCCAGTGCGGCAGGGTTTACATTTTTATGATGTAAATTGAGGGAGCAAAAGCAGTATCGGCTCCAAATATCAGCTCAAGAAAATCGGCAGCCCGTATCGGTCATTGGCTAAGGCTGATGAGAAAAAAAAAAATCTGTATCGGCACTTAAAAATCCATATCGGTCGATCCCTAGTCAGTGATTCGGTCTGTTGGTCAGTTGATGGGTCGGGCAAGTATTAGAGATGCACAAAACTAATATGTAGGATTGGTATTGGTGCGAACACTGACCTTATTAAGTGAATTGGGATGTGGTCGAGGCGTGACTGATCCATATTAAATACTTTCTTTTTCAATGTCATAAGAATTCTTCCCCCAACAGTTACATTCATTCAGTCACAGCGGGACACTGATTTAGTTTTGGTGCCACAGCAATCCCTGGACTCATGTTTTGAAACGTATACCCATTCAGTCTTTTGGGGAATTTGGGAAAGAAAACACCAGATACCCAGTTGTAGAATTGGAATTGTTATCAGGAGATAAATAGTTGGATCAGTGCATCCCTGTTTAGCACCTTGGTTTAGAGCAAGTCATCTCAACAATTACTGTCCACATTACCGTGACATTTAATGTAATATTCAGGGTCCCCAGAGGATGCCACATATCCAGTTGTAAAAAAAACAACTTTAACTTTATGCATACAATTTTCAGTATCTTATGAGCAGAGCAACTAAAATGCTAAGCACACTTGTGTATAGTGGATGAACCCTGGCCTTTCCGTCAAGAGAGAAATTAAAATTTTTAGACCCCCAGCTAGTACGGATCCAAGGACACTTGCTGGTTTAGTCTTACACTCTTTTACTGTGGAAATAAATGGAAATTGTAGCCTGGTGCATATAATGCAATAATGTAATATACATAGCTATTAGTGATGCATATAGCACTTGTAATGGCCTTGGGTTAAGTGTTGGATTCAAAACATTGTCATTGAGAAAGAAATGGCTGCTTCTAGGGCTGCCATATTTGAATGTTAACGTTATAAACAGTCATTCAGGAGGAATCCATCATAGAAGAAGTGATAGCAGCCTCAGCAGACCAGATTGCTATGCCACATATGGAAATAGATGAAACCACTAAATCTAACTGTGTTGGTGCCTGCTTTTCCTCTCAAGCGACACAGAACCAGACGGCAACGTACATTAACCATGATTTAGCATGACTGCATGCAACATGCCAGCTGACAACAAACACTTTGCAGCCTTTGCTGCAATCGTGGAGGACTACTGGGTAGACTGACGGAGTATAGAAAATTGCAATGTGATTCAGCGTAGTGGATCGGATGGTGCGCCGAGGGACTGGCTGCTTCTGTCAGAATGAGTTTATGATGGCTTTCTTCAGCTGTAAGTTTGACAAAATGTCAAGTGCACATCACCTGTAGGCAGCATGAAGGTGAGCCACCTTGGCATGTACTGTGTTGTTGTGCTTGTGTGTAAGAGCAAAATATAAAGCACAAGTAGACATAGACAGAAAAGAGATGGTGGATAGATCGACAGACGGATGCAAAAAGAAACCAATTCTCATGTTTCAAGCCCACCAGGCTCAAAGTCTATTCCCTACACTGATGGCTGTTCACCCCATGTCTCCCTCTGCCACAGGGTGACCATTGGTTCTTACAAAAACTGAAGCAGTAATTGAAAACATTCATTCATTTACTGGAATGTAAAAAACCCCCAAAAGAACAGCTTGACTCATTATAGGACTTATTTCTTCACCATGCCATGAATCTTTCCTGTACAACTCCCATTGGCATTTGTGAGCTCATTTTAATAGTCTTAGCTGTTAAAGTGGCCTTAACTTCAATCCCTTGTGGCATTAAAAAGTATTAACATGGCTCAGACATGGCTCCTTGAAACTTGAAGATACCCTGTGTCACAGAGGAGTTCATTTTCCATGTACAAGTGCCCCCCCTCCTCTCCTCGCTCCCCCCTTGGACCAAATGAGAGTTAGTGGTTCTGACAGGGTCATTGCTTCCCCCTGGTTGCCCTGCTGTCTGCATCTCTTGATCTGTAGAGACGGGGCCAAAGTGAGACAAGCTCCTCACTTCAACCCCACCAACTCCCTCACATTTCTCTTTGTCCCTCACCCTGCTTTACCATCACATCACACCTATTCTGCCTAGTATGTCAAACACTGTAGACAATTACATTGTAGACTCAGAAGTAGAGATTTGGAGTTTGTGTGTGCATGTGGAGATGTGGGTTTTTATTAAAAGCGACACTGGGTGAGACATTTAGATTTTGAGTTCTGTCTGTGTGTGTGTGTGTGTGTGTACTTGGAGTATTCATATTGTGGAGTTGTAAATATGTACATATGTACACACTATCATTGCAATTTGAAGACAAAAAGCGTTTAAACCACTAAATGTCAGGGTTACGACTTGGTTTGTGTTTAGGGTTAAAGTTAGTGTTAGCCATGTAGCGGTTATTGTTAAGATCAGGTTACGTTTTTAGGGAATTCATGCACGTCAATGCATTGGCTCCAAAGTGAAAATAACATGTTTGTTTGTGTGAACATGCAGAGAGTGATTTGGATTTTCTTTGTAGATGCGGAAGCTTATTGCTATGATGCAAAAGTGTTATACATACACATATGCACACTAAGTAAGCTGTTCCTCCTCTTCTGTATAATTTTAACTCTTCTTTTTTGACTCACATTTATTTCACACACATCAGTTGTCCGTTGTCTCTGTGTCTCTCAAAACTCCAGCCTCTCAATCCTCCATCCTTCCTTTACATCTCCTCCTCTCCAGTTTGTAATGAGTAAGTATCAACAGCCCCGGTGACTCCCTGTTCTTTGATCTGATATGAGCTCGCTAAAGCCTCTCGCACTGCTGCTGTGAATGGTAGATTTGCTCGTTGTGACAAACACAGACACACTTACAAACGTAATGTAATTTTTTTACCCTCTCCTCAGGACAGCAGCTACCAGTTGATTCATCTGGCTGTCATACAGTACAAGTCCTTTCTTGGGGAAATTTTGTGTCGTACTATTGGTTGCTTTAAACCCGTTGATTGGTGCTCACTGTGCCAGGGTTAGTGGTTTGATTCCTGTTGGGACCCACACATGTTTCCATTGTGTGTTCTTCTCACAGCCTTTTAAGCCTCAATGGAGGAATTTATTTTTTCATTTGTAAACATTCAGATGTCAATCCAAACCAGACTGGTTATGTGATATATACTATATCTTTATGGGTTGTAATTTTGTTCCAATCACTCATCTCGTCTTGGTCAAATTTTTTTGTGATCTTCTGGGGGATTCAGTCCCAGGCCTTGAGGCTGACATTTGAGTGCAAGGGTCTGCCAAAGTTCTACAACATGTCTTGGCATGATGGGATGATGTTAATATAACACAAAGTTAACCCAAAAAATCTAAAGGTGCCAGTCTTCACCCTAATCTTTCAGTGTCCCCTATGAAGCCACACTGTTTTCAAAGATTCCATCAACCGCTTTCTGCATTTTGTACACGGCATGCTGTTTTGCGAGAGAGACTTGGAGAATCTATGACAAGGAGCACTGAAGGCACAAGGTGAAACTAGGGTCGTGCCGATGGACGATATTATCGATATACCGTGATGGTTGACCGGCATCACGATGGAGAGCCACCATCGTGATGCCACACTCCCCCCACCCTGTCAGACAAACGCTAATCCTAGTGAACGGGAAATTGACAACTGCGTCAGTCTTAAACTAGCAACAAGCTACGTGCAACCTATTTGTAGTGATACAGTCTCTCTCTCTCTCCCTGTCAGGATAGTAGCTCGCTCTACCTGGACTAGTAACGTATCAGCATGCGGTAACCATGCTCTGCGCCTCGGCTTGGACACAGCTGTCTCGAGCGAGAGAGAAAAAAGCGTTAACGTGGAACGCTATCACACTTTCCTTTATCCCCTCATTGGACTAACTTTGTGGATACTACTGTGTGCGTGCATCAATAAGTAAGTCTGATGACGATGTTATGTAGGATTTATGACTGTACGTTAGCAACAGTAGGCTAATTCACGAGGGATGCTATTTAATGTGTGAGCTAATACTGCGCATCTGTTCATGTGCAGAGTTATGTTTCTGTTTATTGAATGCGTTATTCTGTGCTAATATAACCGAGAATGTAGTTAAACCTCAGTAATGGTATATTAGGTTATTACTGTCGCTCTGTTAAAGGCAAACGTTCCACTTTCCTGTCGTTAAGCAGATCACGGACATCTGATTGAGTCTAGACTTTACGGCACTGTAGTTAAGTGAAAGTAGGTTATTTACTGCCCCTACCAGCGCCAGCATTTAATACTGTCTATTTACAGAGGGCATTTAAATGTATGTCAGATTGTTTCTATGTTAATTGTTAGCCCATAGTAGTAGAAACAAATATTTATGTAATAAAGACGACGATATCATCGTCCATCACAACGTTTTACTGTAAACATCGTCAACTGCCAATTTAGGGGACATCGCCCAACCCTAGGTGAAACAGTATAGTGTATAATTTGGTTTAGTCAAGTTCACGTCGTCACTTGGTTTGATTGTGATGCACATTAGCAATTCTTTTGCCTAAGAGTGGGAAAATGTGTGCTTCTCCTGCAGTTTTGACAGGACGTGTTAAATAGGGATGCACTGATCCAGCTTCTTGCCTTATACCAATTCCACTAGCTCAACTGAGGTTATCCACCAATATGGACTCCTGATTTGATTCCTTTTTCCTTTTTACCATACCTCACTTCATGGAACTTTATTGTTATGTAAGGTAATATGAGGCCATGGATTTCTGTGGCACTAACATCTGAGTCGGCAGCCTGCCTGAATGAATGTTATTGAGAGTGGGAAACACTGAATGTTAGAGTGTGATTAATGTGGATCCGTCACGTCAGACCAACATCCGTTCACTTAGTCAGGTCAGAATCGATCCAAAATTGGTTTATCCCGAATCTTTCAAGTACCGTGGCAAGTGCCACCCGTTAGTCTGTGCTCCACCTTAGTCAGCAAAGTCAAACTGATCTGAACAGTCTGCAGAGAATAGGTACACTATTGACTGATATTACAGGGCTCCAGACCAAATGGTCGCAGTCTGGTATTTGTACATGTATTTGTGTGGATGTCCAGAGGCGGCGTGAGAGATAAGTGTATGATTCATGCTGACGTTTTTAGGTACTATCCAAAACTTTTGCTTTTGAGTCGAATCGAGTTGTACCATGCAGTGGATTAGCGGCATAAGTGGCTGAATGACTCATTCACACACAGGGCCCATGTGCGCAAAGACACTGTCCACAGACAGGCAACAATATAGTAAATTGACGTACAAATATATAGTCCTACTGTAGGTACAAAAACACACTTGTTGTAACCTGACACACTCGGAAAGAAAGACAATATAATTCATTGCCAAGAGTCACATTAGGTAATTTATCACACACACACACACACACACACACACACACACACACACACACACACACACACACACACACACATACACTGTCCCTCTGTTGGGGGTACACTCTCTGACAGCACCATATTTCATGGAATGTAGCTTCAATGGGCCTTTTCAGTCTGGTCAGGGGCTGTGCAAACTGCCGCTGCAGGTATGCTGTCTGGGGAGGCAGCAATAAATAAGGCCACATAGTGTTTAATGAAACAATATGAAAATATTGTCTTACCGTTAATAGTCCTGCAGAAAGGAGAGATGGATAAATCAGGGGTAGGACGGGGCTGCGGTCGGGCATTTCCTGCAGCTCACTCCCTCTAACCTCCCACTTATTTTTGCCCCCTTTCCCCTCACGGGAACACAGTGTAAAACGATCAGTCATTCCTCATTTTCTGTCTCGCCGGACAAAGTGGGCGTAGATAATGGATACACTATATTGGTGACCACTTGAACCTTGTACTTTATTTCTTGTCTTTGCAGCAAACCTGACATTGGAAAGATCTACTGTATGTTCCCAGCACATGAGTTAGTGTCCCCACCTGAGATAAAATATTTCAAAGTGGACTTCAGTCTTTGCAGTTTGGGGAACACTTTCACAGTAGTTTATATCGGATAATCCTAACCAGCAAAACCAAATGAAATGAGTAAAATGAAATCTTGATACACCATTTCTCATTCTTGAATACCTGAAATTTGAAATACAGTGATGTTCCCAGACTTGCTCTCAGGAATGAAGCTGCAGTTCACTGAGTCATACTGATACTGATGGATATATGCTGTGGGATATGTTATTTCAACTTATTTCATCTGCAATCGTGGTAGATTAACAATGAAGAATTAACAACTCATATGGTCCCACGCTACTTCACGACTTCATCGAAGTTTGCCGTTTATTGTTTTGATTGAGAAACCCTCACTGTACGTACACACCGCCGCCGACTTGAGCTGCAAAGAAGCTCTGGCCGCTCTGTCGAGGACGCTTGTCAAAAAGTACGGGGAAGCTTATTGACGCTTTGGCCGCTCTGACGTGGCAGCATTCTTCCATCATGTTCAACACACGATTGAAGAAAAAGCACAAGCAGCCACTGCACGGCCAATCCATTGACACTAGAAACCTTTTATAAATTGCATATATAATGAATTTGTATTGTTTGTTGGTCGCGGCGGTGTCTGTTAGCAGTTAGCTCGCTCGTTATCCGCTGAACCGCAGCAGAATCATAGACTGTTAATATTAAGAATGCAGGCAGAGCGAGCAGCCGCCAGCTGTTGATCCGTGCAGGACTTCACCGTGAGCGGACTGTTTAGAGACCATGTGACCGGCAGGTAACGTTAACTGGTCCCTATACGCAAACAATGTCATATCATAAATGATAGGGGAACCCAGCAACGGCAATTATGAGATTTTCCTCCATTTTCATGGAACTAATGTCTTGGTAGGAACAAAAGTTTACATCGTATGTTTCTCTGGGATCAGCCAGCGCGAAGGACGTCTATATTCCGATTGGTTGCTGCCGTTTGCTGCCGTCAGATTTGAGATCTGAGAGAAGCCAGCTTCCATTGAAAATTAATGACTTCCGATATCTTTAGAAGCTCAAGTCGGCGGCGATGTGTGCGTACGGTCAGCGGCAGAAATGACATACTGTGCTTTTAAAGCTACTTCTTTATTTAGTTCCTACTTCTCAGATCTTGGACCCAATCTGGCTGCATCATGCATCCCTGTAAGGCCAGTGCAAAAATAGCCTGATGCTCATCCTGAATATAGATTTCACTTTGATTAATTATTCACCTCATCCCTTGGAAAAAAGAGCTTTCAGTGGTGTTTGAACAGAAGGTGTTGTGTAAATTGAAACCACATGCATTTTGGATGTTTACTAACCATTTACAGAAGTTCAGACTTTACTGCTACACAGAGGTTAGCTCTTTGTTTCTGAACATACTGATGTATTTTGTAACGCTAATTTGAGATGATGAGAGGGAGTACTATTTTCTGCATCGCTCTTCACATTCATTCTGTTAGTTGATTCATACCAAGTTGCTAAGCTGCTAAGTCATGCTGGTCACTGATGAGCTCAGGTGGAGTAACTGGTCTTCCTCAGGCACCTCAAGATGTCTCTTGAGGCAGTTTTCTAGCTTGGTTGTCCTAGTTAGTTCCAGGATGCTTAACCCCAACTACCATGCATGTAACCTCTACAAAGTCAGCCACAGCTTTCTGATAATATTTTCTTGAGGTTTTGTGTACCACTCGCTGCCGTCTTCAGCCTGCACATTGTCAGACACAGTTCCAGTTCCTCCTTATTACATCCCAATGTTATCATTTCAAGCTGAGTCCATCTCTGATTTATAGACATACCTGCAAACTAGTCACCATTTTGAATGGGAAAATGTCATCCATGTGAAAGTTTCTTTCCATTATAACGTTATAATTGAAAGCAAGCTTGTCGGCTAGTCGGCTTGTCAGCTAAGATCAGCGAATTGTGTTGTTAGCCTACAATGTTAGTTCACTGTGAATGCTAATACGGCACCGGTGCCTTAACGACCGGTATCTACCGGACCGAATAGCAACGCAGATTTCGGTGCCACTTAAATGACTGCACTTCTCTCTGATGCTCCGAAACGGACGTTAGAGGCAACTGAAACATCGCCGCATGTCACGCTAGTTAACACTACACATGGCAGCAGGTAACGTTAGTCTACTTTTAGCTAGCAGCTGGAGTAAACATGGTTAAAATTAGGGTTGGGCATCGAGAACTGATTCCTACTCGGAATCGTTTCAAAAATTACGATTCCAGTGGAATCGTTTCTTTATTGGAATCGTTTGGAATCGTTTGGAGGATTTGATTTCAAATCTGATCATGGATTCCAAATTTAACATGCGCAAGTTTTGGTTTCCGTAGCGGCCAGGCGCTTGCTGTGGTGCAGCCATGGAGCACAGTAAGTGGCGCTCTAGTGTGGCTTTATTTTTACGTTGAAAATGCCCGGTAAAACGGCAAACCACCATTGAATCAAAATAAAACTTTCCTCTTATTTGTGAAATAATAAGCATGTGAGCCGTTTCAACTCCACCCCTCAAAGAATCGGAATCGAGAATCGATAAGAACCGGAATTGAAAGGAAGAATCGCAGTTGGAATCAGAATCGTTAATATCCAAACGATGGCCAACCCTAGTTAAAATGCTGACAGCTAAATGGTTTGTCTGTATTTCACTGGAGAGGATTCCAACACCAGTCTGTAGCTGCCGTTGTCTGAAAAACACCACAGACTCAGCCTCGCCTCGCCAGCCTCGTGCTGCATTCAAAGTAATTGTAAAATACCCTTTTCCCATCCAGTGGTTGTTTTTGTTGTTTAACAGGAATTTACTGGTGAAATAAGTTATTATAAGTTATTGTTATTACATTTTTAATAAATCATTTTATTTTGACTCTGTGGCCTTAGCAATAAACAAGTCGTTCTTTAATATCGAGTTTTCAGGTATATATAGAGCTCACCTCTCTGTCAGAATCCGCCCCTTGTATCACTCTAATCATTTCTTTTTTGGCATTTGGTTTGGGATAAAAGAAGCTTCATCCTGTTTTGGCTCCTAGCAGCTTTGTGCAATATGAACTCAGGCACCTTGTGTGTGAAACGTCAGTTTCCCAAAAATAACTGCGTTGGAGGGAAATAAGAGCCTCCATCCTGTACGTGACGTAATGTAGATCTGGAACCGATTCTCCCTGCAGCAATAAGAAACTTGTAGCTGCAGTAGAGTAGTTTCTTCAAGTGCATCTGTGTTAAGTTATACTGCTTTATTCTGCATGCAGTTCATAACAGAACCATGGTAGTGTAGTCTCTCAACAGGCCATTTGTTCTCACTTCTAGCAGCAGAAAAGAACTGTTGAGCTATAGTTATGTGTGCTGTCCATATGAAAGATTTCTTATGAATGAGTTATAGATCCCTTCCGCTTCTATTGTAAAAATATCACGAGGTCAACATGAATCAATGAACTAAAGGAGTGTGCCAGCTCAATGGCATCCCATCTGTGCCACGCAGCGGGTGGCTTCTTTCTCAAGGTGGGTCCCGTGACAGAGCCCAGATTGGCAATGCCAGTTGCCAAACGATGGCGCCAAGCGTCACGTGGGGCGGCGGTCTGTCGCTTTCCCCTAAGGCAGTCTTTCTCTAGGAAATCGTAAGCTAGCAGGTTGGAGCTTGAGCAGAGGCACTGGAAACAGAAAGCTTATATCTGTCCCTCTGCTCGTGTTGAATTCAAAATGTGGGTGCGGGTATACACAGCTGCTGAGGTAGCCTTGTTTCCATGCCTTCAGGCCAGGGTCCAGCTCCAAACAGCAGACTGCTGTCCTCGGTGTTCTTTCACCACTTAGCTCTTCTTTCCTGCCATGTCCTGACATTTCAACTGGACTTCACTACTTTACTTGTATTTGTGCAGCACTTTTCTCTTTAACAATCATTTTAAGTGCCCAAGAATGGTGTCAAGCCTTTATGAAACGGATCCAGAGCAGGAATGAGAACTATGTAAATTATGATTGTGTTGAACACCATGGAGTACTTGTTGAAGATCATTTTTAAGCCTTTGATTTGTTCAGGCTATCAACTCCACTACATTTATCTGACAGCTTTAGTTACTTTGCAAATTAAGATTTTTGCTGAAATGATTAGACGATTAAAGACTTGAGTTGGTTGGTACGCGGTCAGTGACGGTCAGTCTGAAGCTAAACAGACAATGAAATAGACTTGAGAATACTAATTAATGGACACTTTGTTTGGACAGAAAAATGTGAATCTGTGTCAGCACTTTGCACATACTCATTTAGAGATACACAAGCAACGTGAAACTCTCACACACCCAGAAACACAAACAAACAGACGGTAAAGCGAGTCTGAGAATAAGCGCTGCAGGAAGCGAGGCTGCTCTACACAAAGTAACCCAAGACGTCAGCGGTCACGAGGACCAAAGGAGAGGATCTCCATGCCTCGGCCTGAGGTGGGCCTCCAGGCCAAACCAGAACAGGCCTCCCTGCACCTCCTCTATCCCAAATAATCACTGGGCCTCCAAAAACCAGAGAAAATAACTTAATTGGTATGCTATTTGAGATTTCTTCCACCAATGGCATAGAGCTGCTATAAATTATACTGTACATACTGACTTTCTCGTCTCTCCTACCAGGCAGCTCTATGCAATCTTAATCAAACTGCACTGTTCACAATTTTCCGCCTTTCTTTCTTCATAGTAGCTGTGAAAGCCTCATAATATTGACAAGTTAACTATGTGTTTTCTTGGCTCTCCATTGCAATAGAACTACTGAAATAACAGCAGAAAGAAAAGCTCAAAGTGCGGTCAAACAGTAGGGGGAAAACACAGGGCCTGTCAAATTAGAGGCAACACAAAGGCCTGCTTGTTGAGAAGGGAGGGGGGTCATGAACTTGGGACCACAGCGTAAATTCTACCCGCCCCCCCACTCTCGCTGCCTCCACTACCACCTTCCTAAAACACCAAGACGTCAAAGAAAACCAGAGAAATTCACCCAGGTCTTTCCTCAGCCTGTCAGCGGCAATCCGTCTCTCTTATGTGTCCTTAATAGCATCTGACCACAGCAGCCAGAGGAGGAGCAGCAGCGGTTCAGCCGCAGGCTCACATCTGACCGGACTGGAAAACTCTGTATTACTTCTAAAGCTATCTGTCCTTTTTCTCCTCCGTCTCCCTCTGTGTAATACCTCCAGGGCAAACGGGGATTCAGCCGTCAGTCTCCAGGCCCTCTGTAATGGAGCGACTCTTAAGCTATTGTAACCTCTGACCTCTTACCCAGCATGCACTGAAACACTTTGCTGTAGGAGACGAGTGGAGCTGTGCTTTTTGTCATTCTTTGCATTCATTACCCTGTGCCTCTCCTTGATGACCCAGAGGTCATCTGGTTGTGACCCTGGCGTAGCAGAGCAGTTAAAAGTCTCATTAGCGATATGAGTCAGATATGAGACATTCAGACCGCTCACCTCTCAGGGTTAATTACATGAAGGGTTCACTTTAAACCCTTTACGCTCCTTTTCATTAGCAGTGTGTACATATGTGTTATATTTATGATACACTTCATGTGGAAGTTTGGTGTGTGTTGCAACATGACATAATGTATGGGGATGTTAGGTTCTGGTTAGCGTAGGTGGAAACCAGTATGGCGACAGCCCTGGTTTGGCTTTCCCAGAGTGATGAAGGGTTTCAATTCATTTTGGGAACATGCTCCTTTCTCAAATTTGTCACTCCATACATCAAAACGTAGAGGGAGACAGAAGTGGAAAAGAGCATGTGATCGCTCCCAGTACCTTTTACCTGCAGTCGTGTGTTGGGGTTCCTCAATTCCTCTCCCTTCATTCTACCGTCAGTTTCAAATAATGTTTATGTTTAGATGAGTTTGCGAGATAGTAATTGCTCTCTCAATAATTAATTCACATCCACAATAAGTTAAAATGTAATCTGGGTTTTGGTGTCACATAAAGCTTTACACCTACACAATACTTAATTAATACACTTTCCCAATTTCCAAGAGAATAAGCTAACTGCCATTATTTTTTTGAAGTTACAATCTCGAAGATCTTTTCTTTTATTCTCTTTGGCTGCACCTATAGCAATAAATGGTAATGGCAGTTGTGTTTTTGGATCTCACTTCCTAGAGCCAAACAGTAAACCGCTTAGTCTCGACCTTCCTCCACAGCGCTGCGGAGGAAGGTCGAGACTAAGCGGTTTACTGTTTGGCTAAAGGTCTGGCTAGTCCACACAGCATTCCGGGATCGGAGAAAAAGGTGCTCTGGTTTATTGGCATTTCTTTAAACCAATCACAATCGTCTTGGGCGGTGCTAATCTCCGCACGGAGCAACGGCGCCTCTGCAAAATATCCTCAGGAAGGAACTTGTTTTGGTGGAAGATGCGTTCAAAGGTTGTTTTACTCGTGCAACAGAAAACTCAGATTGGACAGATAGTACAGGTACAGGTCTCTCTTGAGAATGCGACCATGTCTCAATCAGATTACCTGTATAAATAAAGGTTAAATGAAAAAATAATAGTCTAGCTAGCTGTCTGGATTTACCCTGCAAAGATCTGAGGAGCAGTTAACCATAGTCCTCAGAAAGAGTCCTCAGTTTAGAATGCCAACACAAAGGAAGAGGAAGGTGACGGACATCTGCCGAAATGAAAGACATCCCGCAGAATTTCCGTCTGTACCTGAACAATCCCGGACGTGGAATGTCGTGGATATACTGTAGACTATACACCGCTTAACACACAAGTGAGTAGAAGAGCGAGTCTGTTGCGTTAGCTCCGCCTACCCTCTCTGGCTGACCAACCACTGCTGGGTGATGGAAAACACGTCACTAACTGTGCGGCAAATATGTTTCCCTGGGATGTCGTCACAGATACCTTAATACTGCAAATGCAAGGGCTTTCATCAGCGTGCTGTAGGCTCAATCACCATTGTGTTACCTCATTTTGTGATTGATATTGACTTAACAGACATTCATTTATGAAAATCACCAAGATTATTACTTTGAGTCACAATTTTGGGAAACGATGGATTCGGCAAAATGTGTAGGGTACAAAAACACACGCATCAGTTGTCACATAAAGTGTCTGAGTAGTTATTTCCTTTTTCACACAGCGTCAGATTCATCGAACAGTTCATTGTTCCCATATTTAGTGTTGGAAGCAGTCACTGCTTTGCCTCAAAGTTAAGTCAACAATGCTCTTGTTATGTTTTCTTATTGAACCATCATGTGTTGGTGTTGCTTAATTATAGTAATATACAGTAATTCAAAATATATTCCTAATTTACACTAAACATTTGCAACGAAAACATCTTTTGAAATATACTTTTCTTGCTCAATTTCCACCCATTCCCTAATTTTCAATTTAAGGAAGACACTAACTCAATAGTTTGTAAAAAGTGTTATTTTGGCACATCAAATGTCTTAATCAATGAACTTTTTTTTTCTCACCTAAATCCCTGTCAAGTCATGCAACATTCCCATACCCATCCACAGTAACATGCAGAGAAGAGCATAAGTGTCTCCTTCTCAGGCCCTTTCTCACCTTTTTATGATGATAGTTATGAAATTGTTCCGAAATGGAAAGTCAGCAGAAAAGCTCTTAGAAAGCTTAGTGCAAGCCACATTTTCTATGCCAAGGTTCGAGTATGTGGTTTTGGCACGGGGCAGCTGAGCCACTAGGATAGCCTATCATAAGCATTTTTCAGCATTATGTTATCTCACTGGGGGGACTGGACTGTGGTTACCCAAATATTTACTATCAGCTTTCAGTATGTGGTGAGTGGGTGCTGCTGATAGTGGGAGGTAATGTTAGTTTGAGCAGCAGGAGGAGAGCTAGTGAGTCGTGAAGGAGGATAAGGAAGTGCAGAGGAATGAGGTGTGCTCAGTAATTGATTCAGATGAGCTTAACTGCTCCAAAGGACACACTTTTTGTGAATAAATGGTGAATTACTCTTGCAAATGTATAATATGTAAAGACAAAAAACACATTGTTGGGAAAAGTTTTCATTATCCCTTAAAGTTTTGTCTTGCCCCGAGAATCCTTCTGAACAAAAGCATCATACTGACAAAGCAGCATACCTGAAGTCTCACTTGTTGCCTGGCAACCTCACAGCGACGACAAGACTCCAGATGGCCACTGCGCCCAGTTAAACCTAATTGTTATTTTTACACTTCTATTTCTGTACGGATCAAACAAACAAGACAAAGTTTTAATTATTGACCTTTAGAATTAGGCCAAAAGTCTCTACATTAAGGGGAACTCTCCGCCTTCATCTACACCTTGCCTTTTCAGCTGTTTAATTATGTATGGTCTTTTAGTGTTTAAATTGGTCGTACATGAATTTGACTACCTGGCACCTGCAGATAACCCCTTCCTAAAATCTGGAAAGGTAAGCACTGCTGAAGCACCAGCTGTCTGCACACACACCAGCTCTCTCTGCCGAGTTACTCTGCTGTCTCCAGTTCTGCCCCACAGGAGCCCATTTATAGAGCCAGCGATGAAATGCTCGACATCTCAGTAAATAAAGACAAAGGGGGATTTATCCAGGCCACCGTTTCCCTCAGTTTATCAAGGAGAAGTGCTGAAGAGGCAGCTGACCTTTTCCCTGGCATTCCCAATCGTCCGCATCCTCCTCGCTTCTCTCTGTCTTTCTTTCTCTTCTGCTCCCATTTCCTCATTTCCCCTCCTCTTTTTTTCCTCCTGGCCCCTACCTCTTCACCCTCCCACCTCCTGTTCTCTTTCCTCAAGCCCCTTCTTTTCCTCTCTCCTCTCGTTCATCTTCTCTCTTCCAGGAGCCGCATGCAGAGCTGTTAACAAGGTCAATTTGTTTTGCCTTTACTTATGAATAGATTAAATATGAGCAATGGACAAAAATCATAAAGTAGATGACTTACACAAACTGCCAGCCAACTGTTCGCCACTGTCTGAGTGTGATGGTGTCCACATTTTCCCTCTATTAGATGTTGAACTAGCAGCCGAAGCTTACCCTACTACACTTGTCACAGAGGATGAAAGCGTCTGCTAAACGGCTGCAATATAAATGTAAAATGATGTTAATCTTCAGTTCTGTGGGGGGAAGGCACTGCTCCTCCCAATCTCTACCTCGGCAGCTCATTTGCAGCCTAACAATCGTCTCCCAAGGTTAGAGGCATCATTACGGCAGCCTCCCTCTATGCAGGGGTCTGCTGTGCAGCTGCTGCCTGCCTCTCTTCCCCTCAGCATCACAGACAGAACACTGCCATCTGTTGATGGGTGGGCATATTACACGTCTGGGGTTACTCTGAAGATAAGTTTAGGCTGATGGACACAAAGCTTCTATAAGAGACAAGAACTGTGTTTAAAGGGTCAGTTCACCCAAATTACCAAAACACGTTTCTTATTTACTCATCAAACTGTCTGCACTGCTCAACTCAACATGAGCGAAAACAATGTCTCTTTTACCTGAGATATTCCACAGACCCTGCACCGACATTCTTTATTAGGAATGTTTCTTTGGTGGACGTCCACTTTAAATCTTTTCTTTACAACCCCTAAACATCCATTTCTTGCCTTATTACCCACTTATTTCCCTGGAAGGCATTCATAGTGTTTCACACTTGAGTTGTAAACAGGAACTGTGACAGCAGTTGTTATGTAACAAATGAAAAAGAGAGCTAAAGAGAGAGAGAAACCATGCTTACTTGTTTTCATCCAATTCCCTCTTGGGAAAGGTGTGGGGGTTCAGAAGCTGGTCGATCATCCGACAAAATGTACCTTTAAAACCCTGATCCATTTCTCCTGTACTCGTTCGAATCAGCCCTTATCTTTAAGAATATACAGTCCTTTCTGCTTCTCTCCTCTAAGACTCACAGGAAATGCGTTGCATATGTTTTTCAGGCCGTGTGAGTCATAACTCCTACTCCTCTTAGTCTAACTACTTATGCCTCGTCTACTCTAAGAATCTTTGCAAGTTGCTGTGAATAAGCACGTCAGCGAAATCCTTTCATGTAAACCATGGGCTGTTGATATTAAAAGGCTTTGGCAGGAGACAAATGTTGTAATTCCAGGGCGATAATGGGCTGCGAGGAGCTTTGGCAGCCCTGCGGCCTCTGTTTGATGGTCCCTGGTGCTTTGTCCTGGGTGCTGCTCAGACCACACAGAGGGCGGGTGGGTGGGTGTATCAGTTTGGCCGGTGCCGAGCCGATCAGTCAGACACCTCGTTAAAGACCCGGCTTCCGAACCCACACACCGTCCCCCGCTGAGCTGCTGCTTCAGCTGCCGGTCCGGTTTCACTCAGCCTCCACCGCAGCGCAAGCGCTCAGGGTATTTTTCATGCCATGGCTAGAGGAACAAAGCTCCAGAGAGGCTTGACTCACAAGTTGTATTATTCTAACCAAGTTTTTGAAAACTCGTAGCTCCAGAGTGATGCCAGCACTGGCGTACAATCCAGCCTTTTTATTCAGTGGCCCTGACCTTCCTGCTTGTCTGTTTGTGTGCCGACATATGAGAGTGTGTGTGTGTGTGTGTGTGTGTGTGTGTGTGTGTGTGTGTGTGTGTGTGTGTGTGTGTGTGTGTGTGTGTGTGTGTGTGTGTGTGTGTGTGTGTGTGTGTGTGTGTGTGTGTGTGTGTGTGTTTTAGACTTTAGTAAAGTGCTGTACATTCACACGGAGAGATAATTTGCATCCCTGTCTACCTTTGCCCTACACTTGTTCTGCTCTGGTTCCCTTCACTCTCACTGGCCATGGCTACCATTCATGCCTCTCTCTCTCTCTCTCTCTCTCTCTCTCCCTGCCTCTCCATTTGTCTCTCCACCTCGCTCTACCACCCCGCCGCACTCCCTGCTCTTCTGTTTTCCCTCACATGAAGCCTTGATCCGTCTCTTTTCCCCTCACTGTGGCCTCTGGTGGTTTCTCACTGGTTACCTCCCTACCTCTCCTGCCCTCCCAGACCTGACGGTGGCCCCAGCCATGTTCGGGGTCAGGTTAGGGTCACCCACGGTAGGCTGGCACTTTGTCAAGTCCGTTATAGACTGCACTATACCTCTGGTGTGCAGGAAAACCAACATCACTGCTGAAAAAGTATTATGGCAGTTAGTTGAAGCTTGAGCAAATTTCCAAATGCATTTCTCTGTTTTTCAGTCTCAGTAAAAGCATGGTATATCAGATCATTAGTTCATCTGAGATTTCAAGTTGATATGGTTTGTTTTAAGAATTTTTTCCTTGAGCCTTCCCGGTGTTTTCCATCTGGGTAGATGGGAAAAATTTAAAATTAGTGTTCTGTGACAATAAAAACATGTGAAACGTATAAGCTTGCCTGACAGTTGGATGGAAACACAGCTCCTGTCTCTGTTTCCCCCTGTCTCTCCTCCTTTCGCTTTGTTATCCTGTCACTCTTCACACAGAACAAAACGCATGCTTGATACTACTCTCCTTCCCTCTGTGCATTTATCTCCTCTGTTCTTTCATTTCTGTCTCCAACGTTATTTTATTTCGGGTTACACCGGCTGAGAGCCGTAGTATAAAAAGAGGGCAGAGGGGCTATCGTAATCTTTGGTCATCCGAGAACCGGAGCGATTGCTTTGCTCTTTGATCCCAACTGTTGCGACTGATGTTTCAATATGCATTTGTCATGCAGCAAACCTCGCTTCTTGAACACCTGAGACCAGCGGTCTTTGCTGTCATTTCTCACCATTTAATTACAGAGAACTCTTACTTTGTGTTATGCTGCCTCATGGTCCGGAGGATTATTTGACACGTTGTAATGCCCATGTTTTGATGAAGGAACCTTGAAAACGGACATGAACAAACCTATTTGCTATGTCACATTTTACACCTGGTGACCTCACCCAGATTCCTTTGTAATTTCAGTTTCTAGTTTTGATCTTAGGGACAAAAACTTAAGGACTGCTTGGTCCATCCTGCATCAGGTTCAAGATTTGGTGCTGTAGAGAACATTGAAGTGTGATCAGAATCAGATTTATTGCCAAAGTAGGTTTTCACTTGAATGTAATTTGCCTTGGTGTATTTGGTGCATACAATAAACAAATGTACGTAATAGACAAATATGTACAGTATTACAGTTTTAGGCCGCTTTTGTGCAGGGTGTGCATAATATTAATCTGGATGTGCAAACGTTCACAGTATATAAAATATGTGTGTGATGTGATGGTTTATAGACAATGTCATACTTTGCAGGTACATTGATACATTTAAAAATGAGCAAAGTTGGATGGTCTCTGTGACCAAACTTATCAAACTGGGATCATCCGAGTCTTACGCATCTTCACATGGGGCTGAAAAAGTTTGTCAGGCCCCGATTTAGGAAGCTCTGTAGGCTGCATAAAGGTACACAAGTTATTGAGGCTTGTGAGCAGACAGCAGTCTAGCTTAATGTTTACCTCCAGCGTTGGGGTCAAATGCAGGTCTGGAAAACCCTTTTTGCTGCGTTTGCAATGAATTGTTGGATTAACTGGGGGCTCACACAGTTAGAGTGTAGCCATTTTTGACCTGTCTGGGAGTGTTTGGAGAATGGTGAGCATGGGTTACATAGGACATGGCACCATGTTGGAAGAGTGTCAACCTAAGAACTGACTGCAGAGTTATCACAGTTTCCCCTGATCTTTTCCCTCTCTGGCAGTATCATTTGAAAAACCTGCCTGTGTACATGAATCAAAAGAAGACAGAGAAAAATGTCTGCAATTATTGTCACTCTTTCAAGGAGCTGGCATAGCGTAACCATTGGTAACCGCTCTACAAACAGTCCTTGATAGGCCAAAATCGGCTGCGTGCCATCTGAGAGAGAGAGAGAGAGAGAGAGAGAGAGAGAGAGAGAGAGAGAGAGAGACGTCCCGGTGGACCAACACCTGTCGGAAAGAATCTGTCCACAGATCGCAACAAAATGAAAAACAGCAGCTCCCCTAGAAACGTATCCTGATAGGTATTCCCATAATGGGGGAAATGTCCAAGAAAGCTTCATTCATAAAGTAGTAACAGTTTTACAAGTCCCCCTCCATGCATTTCTCTTGCTCATACTTTCGTTTAATACTGTTGACATTTTTTATGCTTCCCGTTAGAACCAAATTAGTATATCAGAGCAGCACTGCTGATTTATAAAAACCTAATAGACCCCTTCTAGTACTCGGTTGTTGCTTTTAAAGGTGCTCTAAGCGATATAGGGCGACGTCACTTCTTCAAAGTATTGTCAAACAAAACGGAGGCTAGCTCGCCCCTCCCTCCTCCTCATCCCGTCCCCTCCCCCTCCCTTCCGCGCCCTAAAACACACTAAACATTCATGACTGCAGGCATAGGTCATTTAAAGAAGTCTCTGACCGGACTTTTCTTCTCGGTGTTTTCTGTACGGATTAAGCATGGAATTGTACAGTGGAACTGCACTGTAGACTTTGCATGCAAGTTAAACTTAAAGTCATTCTATTAGTCCAACCCTATTGCCAGGCAATTTGTTTTTACATCCAATGTCGAGGTTGTTGAAATTCCTGCTTTCTGCTATATCTGCACAAAGCAGCAGATGGTTGGTTCACAATGGTTGAGATACGGAAATATTGTGGTCAATGGCTTATACACTACAAGACTGGTCAAGATCACAACTGCAGGGATTTCGCTAAATTGTGTTAAAACTTGCAAATGCAACCAACCACTGTGTTCTGCTAAGAGCATCAGCCATAATTTGCATGCAAGCTTGCAATTTGAAAAATCGACCATTCTCTCAATGTCCGAAAATGGATCACCACTATTTACAACTCAAACTCCATGACAGCAGGTTGCAGTGCCAATGGAAAATAAAGAATTTCTTCATCTGAAGACGACACGACCTAAAATAGTAAATGGCACCATGCAGCCCACAGGATCACACAATCTGTAAATCTGAGATCCATGGGGCAGAAAGCTAATTTCTTAAACGTGATAGCACTTAGCATGAGGCTAACACCTTCCAGGTGATTGCACAGTGCATTAAGCGCTATCTGTGCATCTCCATTCATTTGTTTTCTTTTTCCACTGCATTTTTTTTACCTGAGCGCTGTGTTCTCAGTAGGAACACATGTCAGACCCTCAGGGTGTTCCCTGTCCACACAAGTTACCTTGCCTGCTGCTATCGTATGATGTCAACCAAACCCTGAAGGCAAACACAACCCCTTCTTTTTTCCCTTCCATTGGCCCTCTAAGACCCCCTTCCCCCTTTCCCCCCTTCCCCTCATCCCAACCCCTTGCCCTTCAGTCCTCACCTATGTTTCTCTCTATCTGCTAACATATGATCTCATCTCAACTTAACGCACACATTCAGGTGTGTGAAAGACTCTTTGTTCGCACTCTATGGAGCCATTGTCCTCCATTAAACCAAGTCAGTTCACTCTTCTCTCTCTCTCTCAGCTCCGTCTTCAATCTATATTCCAATCTCAGAGCCGCTCAGAGGAAGGGGGACCTGAGACTCACCTCTTACAAATCTCCACAAATCTTCCGCTCATTTTACCAGCAGATGGTTTGGCTCTTATTCCGTTCGACTTCTCTCCGTCTTCGCACGCTGGGAATCTTCACGCTTGCAGCTCAGGAGGAAATCCTGTCTTGACTTTTGTCTCACAGTAGGAGTTCACCCATCAATTACGATGTTGTAAATCCAATCGGCACTCAACTATGCCAGACACGGACGCTATTAATCACAGGGGCTTGGAAAGAAGGCCTGAATTGTAGTCTCTCTTTTTTTTTTTTTTGTTCTCTCACATAATTACTACCTTTTTGGAATTGCAGGCAAGGTCAATCTGTACTACTGCTAAATACATATATTAGACAGATGAAACCTAGCATTAGAGGGCAAGTGCTACTGTCATGATGGCACTTTTATTTGCGTTCAGGTGAATAACAAAGAAAATTGATGGTGTATTTTACGAGTTGTTTGTTTTACTCTTGTGACAGTGGCTCACTGAGGCTTTCCTGCAAGGTGCCCTCTGTCAAAAGCCGCTGCCTCAGGGCGTGCGCTGCTTGTGGTTCATGTGTATACATTTTGGAATCAGTCCATGCGGTCAGATTGGGGAGGACCAACATGCCACCAGTGTGCTTGCAGATTTTTATCAGCCTCGCGTTGAAATGAGACACGGCGCTGTGTTCAGCCTGTTGGAACTGATGAGATAACACACGAGCTGCGCCGCAAACGCGCCTCCGAGTCCTCACCCCGCTGGGGTTTGTTAGCGCTGATCCCCATCTGATCTGGTCAGAAGGAACGGAGTGAAAAATGACAAGCTCGGTTCTATCAAGAGCTTGTTTGTTTTCCATCAAAATCAAATTAGTCGTTCTTTCAGCAGCATTTATCAGCATTCACTGCTTGGACTTTCAGTTCAGTTAATTGGATTGGAGGCACGGCAAAAAAAGAGAGAGAGAGACGCATGAGGGAACACAGAACAAAAAAGCAAAGATAGGTAGGAAATTAAATTGGAGATTCAGGTTTATCATCTCCAGTGTGATGGAATGGGCCTTGAACTGTAAACTAATTCAGTGAGGTGTGCCAGAAGGAAGTCGCTGGGAGATAAACCTTCAATATCTGTGTGTGTGTGTGTGTGTGTGTGTGTGTGTGTGTGTGTGTGTGTGTGTGTGTGTGTGTGTGTGTGTGTGTGTGTGTGTGTGTGTGTGTGTACCTGGGATGGGTTACAACCCTTTCCCTATCTATCAGATTTCCTCCCCTCTC
Source organism: Perca fluviatilis (assembly GCF_010015445.1). Taxonomy (NCBI): domain Eukaryota; kingdom Metazoa; phylum Chordata; class Actinopteri; order Perciformes; family Percidae; genus Perca; species Perca fluviatilis. Next base: position 22,260,016 of record NC_053134.1, on the reverse strand, counting down.
ACCGCATGCGTGCCACTCAGCGAGCAGCGCTCCATGTCCCGAGCGCTGGCGTCTTGTCGGGGACCCTGGCTGGAGAATGAAGGATTATCTCCTCACCCAGACGTGCTACTGATATTGGCAATGTAAGCTCGGAGAAATACAAGATCTGATTTTGATTTAGAAGAGGTTGTGCAGCATAATCCAGATGATCCTGGATTGAGCCTGTTGAGGAAAATGCAGTGCAATTTTTGTCCAGGCTTTAGGTGATGATTGATGAACAGGCTGACATCTTGGATGGGCTATCATAGAAAATAATGGGCTCCAGGGTTTGCTTGAATCCATTTCGCAAGTCCCTCTTAATTTCTTTCCTACCATATTATATTGCATGTTTCTAAACCGTTGAAGCAGATGCTTGGATGAGTATAACAATGACATTTTCTGGAGTCACTTCATGGTCGTTTGTTCCTTTAATTTGTCACCATATATATGAATATTTAAAAACAAATTTTTATTTATTAATTTTCCAACCCTAATAATCCAACCCTATCTTGCAAATCAAGCCAAAATGCAGCAGTAGCTCACCAACGTTACCTGATAAAAGTGAGACTGACAACTGCAACATGGGTACAAATCACAGCCAATAGCCTGAGCCATACCATTTAATTCTCTCCTGCAGAAAGTCTGCTCCTCATATCTTCTACTCTATTATCTTGCTTTTAAGCTTTGGTTGGCAACATTTATTCTGTTTTGACATTTCCTCTTCACCTGCCTCAAGTTAATTCCCCCGAGCTTTCCTCTCCGCCGAACAAATATTCTCCATCTGCAGTTCTGGCTGCTTTTTCGTATTTCCTCTTCTTCTTCATCTTCTTCTTCTTCTTTTTTTGTTGGTCTCTGCTATCTGGCTGTGGAAGAGGCAGCTGAGCTGGAGCGGGACAGCAGCCTAAGAGCTATTTTCTCAGGAGCAGAGCAACCGAAGCCTTGTAATCTCTTTTTTTTTTATATAATAGTGTGTGTGGCTGGTTTTCAGAAGTGTGCACAGACAGCTGTAGTTGTTCCCCTCTCTTTACATTAATTCTTCATGGGTGGCGTATACTGATCAAGTCTGACTGATTCTTAAACTGTAAGTAAAAAGCAACATATGATTTTTCAAACTTTATGTAATCGAATCCTAAATTTGACATTGTCCAGCAGCCAGAATGGCACAAATGCGATTGTAGCAAGACTGAAACCCTAGAGAAAGATGACATGCTGTATGAAAAATGACCTCCAGTAGCTTGATTGTGTGTAGCTCCGCTGGGATTAAACCCTTCTGTAGTGTCACAGCCCTCTCAGTGAGGACCAGGCTATACAGCAGGTCATGGATCACTTTAATAATTCAGCTTACACAGTGCAGGAAGGAAGCTTATCTCCAGCCAGCACGCACTGCCAACCTGATCTCAAACACCATGTAACCACGAGAGGGGGGTGCATGTGGAGAGTGGCAGTGGTCAGTCTGGGTCGGAGACAGTCACAGATTAGTGCTGTTTGACAGGGACTGTGATTTCAGTTAACCTTTTTGCACTACGCTATTAGCAGCAGCTGCAGGATTAGAACACCGCAGATCTCCACTTTCTTTCTATGTCTATAGGATGGAGCTCCGGTCTCAGCGCATTCTCATGAACAGGTTTGCACGATATAGTATGAAAATGTATGCACACCAACCGGCTGGTCACGTGACGCCGGCTACAGAGCTCTATGAGCAGTCTGTCGCATAGCGGCAGTTGCTAGATGAGTTAAGCTGACAAAAGGCAGAGGTGTATAGTCCAGGTGCCAGAAAGTAAAAATCCTGCCATGTTTTTGGATCTGCCTCTACATCTAGAACAGGTGTTTTCACTAACGAGCTCATCTACCTGGTAGAGGAGCTGGTTTAGTGATGGTTGGGACAGCTGCTGGACAAGATTTCTACTTTCTGGCACCTGGACTATACACCTCTGACAAAAGGGGATCGCCATGCGGCGGCGACAGTTGAGTTTAGGCACAAAAATGACTACTTAAGTTTAGTGGGGGGGGGGAACATGATTTTGGATTAAAACATGAACACAAACACAGGAACGAACACACGTATTCCTGGGTGAAAGTCTTTCGTATTCGCCAGTTTTCGCCAGAAAGCAAACGCTGCTCTCCGGCTTAAAAGGCATGGTCCAGAGTGTTCTTCTTATACAGCAGCAGTCTTAGTGTTGCATACAACAACAAAATAAGTGGAATGCTTACGAATTACAGTGCTTTAATTTTCATAGCTATATGTCCGATTGGTTCATAAGAACAGCGTGACGGTCTTGACGAGCATAGCAAGTTTTCTGTCTCTAGGTCCAAAATGAAAAATGGCAGCCCTTTTCATGCCGGTTAAAATGCATAATAACTCCTTCCCCATGTATCAAAAATGAAGTTCATTTTTCTAAGAGTAAATTACAATACTTTATAATGTGACAATTCTTCAAACCTCAAAAAATTAGAGCCGTTGGTGGATACTCTAATAGTATCCTTCTTGGAAATAAAATCCCATCTGCGTATTTGGAATTATGACAGAGTCCTGTTTCATTGTTTACAGAAAATCCTTCATCTGAATCATTCCAAAAATATGGAAATAAATCAAAGTCGAGATCTAAACGGGTTGCAGGCCTCTTTCATTTGGTGCACATGTGACAGAAGTCACAGCTGCATTTCTCAGACACATTCCAAAGAAGAGAGAGTAAGTTTAGACCGTTGTTTGGTTTTGTTTAGTGTTGTGTGCTTGATAAGTCCTATCAAACTGATAGTGGTGAACGTGCAAGATCACAGCGTCTTCCATCCCAGTTAGCAGACATTAGTATCATGTTTAACTTTCTCAGCGAGAAACACACGGTATGGGAGGTGTTGTTAAACTCGCCATAGTCTATATCCATGACGTTCCACTTCAGGGATTGTTCAGGTGCCGTCGGAAATTCCGCCAGAGGTCTTTCATTTCGGCCGGATGTCCGTCACCTTCCTCTTCCTTTGTGTTGGCGTTCTAAACTCCGGTGGATTTCTGAGGACTATGGTTAACTGCTCCTCAGATCTCTGCAGGGTAAATCCAGACAGCTAGCTGGACTATCTGTCCAATCAGAGTTTTCTCAGAGTAAAACAACTGTTGAACGTACACATGTTCTTTCCAGAGGCGCCATTGCTCCGTTCCAAGACGATTGTGATTGGTTTAAAGAAATGCCAATAAACCAGAGCATGTTTTTCTCCCATTCCGGAATGCTGTGTTGACTAGCCAGACCTTCCTGGAAGATCTGGCTAAGCCAGACTAAACTCGTCATGACCAGAGATGAATTAAACCAATTGTGTGTTCTGTGCGACCGGTGGAGTAATTTATGAGGTTCACATCTGAGTGTTTGAGTTAAAGAGCAGTGATATTTCTTTATGAAGGAGAACCGACAGACTGCTGCAGTGAGAGTTGATTTGGAGCTTCACAGTTTGCTGCTGGCCATGATGAACAAAGAGTGGCCAGTGCAGAATGTAGGTCAGGTCGATGTGTGTGTGTGTGTGTGTGTGTGTGTGTGTGTGTGTGTGTGTGTGTGTGTGTGGGGTGCAGTCTGTGAGAGGGAGAGACTTTGACTTAAGAAGTTTTTTTTTTTTTTTTTTATGAAATGTAACAAAACTAAGGGAATAGTAATAAAAAATACAAAACTCTCCCAAGTCGAATTGAAGTAACCAGACCATGTTTTCTTACTGCAGGTACAGTTCTACATTTCAGCCTGAAGCTTTATCTTTTGACATGACAGAATTTATGAACTTTTTGAGGTTCATGGCTTGAGTTGAATAATAGAACAACCAGCATGAGAGATGCAACAAGAGCAATAGATTGGCAGCCTTCCTGATGCAGTGTATTTCCTAGATGTGGCTAGCAGCAATATTTGTATAATAATAATGACTCAAATGTCTTTGTGTAATGTGAAAAGAAATCCAGCAACTCTGTTTTTGTCAAAGTAAATCCTTAATTTACAGAGGAAGATGTGCAAATAGTTGTATGTGAAGGAAGATATCGAGCTGTGCTTGGGTTTCTCTGTTTGCCTCGAGAGTTTTCCATCCGTTACTGACTTTGAATACGTGGAACTGGTTAACCCCACGGCAGTAATTTCTTTCAGCATTGTTAAAAGTGCTTGCAGAATAAAGGGGTAGGCTTTCCTCGTGTTATTGAAGCCAGGGCTGCATACTGTTCTTTCATCTCTCTGACCAGTCACTTTGTGATTCTCAGGTCTGGATGAGATCGGTTGAGATCTGGCCTTGGCTATCGATAAATAAAACATTTGGACCTTGATGCCAACTTATTACATAATGCCAGAGACCTCAGGGCAGCTGCAGGCTGCTGGGAGGCTTCACATCTCCCCCTTTTACCTCCCCCCTGCCATTGTTACCCTGGAAGCGTGTGGCAGTCTGGCTCACTAACAGCAGGCAACTGGTTGAGCCCTGAATGTAAAACAGCCGTGTGTGTGTGTGTGTGTGTGTGTGTATGTGTGTGTGTGTGTGTGTGTGTGTGTGTGTGTGTGACACACACAATGTCAAACTCTTGTTTATTTTGTAAGGTATCTGTTAGTGAGAGTACTGTATATCTGTGTGGTCAAGTCTCTGTGTGTTTGACAAGGAGTATGCAGCCACTAAACCAATACATTGTTGCTCTGGTTTGTTTTTGAGGCTGAGGTTGCTTGGGGCAAACATACACACACACACACACACACACACACACACACACACACACACACACACACACACACACACACACACACACACACACACACACACACACACACACTCTGAGCAGACAGGCCTTGGCATCCTGAAAATAAAATTCAAAAATAAGTCTTTAGCTGTGAGTTAAATATCATTGTTATAACTGATAGAAACAAATTGTGACTAGACCAACAAAACTGTATCCAAAGCCATAGCCGTAAGCATGCAGTCCTACTTTGAATTGTGATGCCAAAGCTCTGAACCATGTTTTAAATCAGTGACCATCCACCTGCAGCAGTTAGTTTGCCCTGCTCTCCTTCATCAAACAGCCTGTTCAGACAGCTCTCTCTCTCCCTGAGCTCAGGAGCAAACAGCAGAGTCCCAGCCTCCTGCTGTGTTGGTCTGAGTAATGTCGCTGCCTAATGATGGTACCACAGAGAATGTCAGAGGAAGTTACAACAGTGGGTCATCTTAGTGTCAACAGGCTGACCACAGAGTCCGTGAGATGACCGTTCAAGTGTATCACTTACAGTGCTGTCTCCCACCCTGCATCTGTCCTGCAACTGTCCTCTCCTTCACATGGCAGGTGAAGTGCTACTCTGAGTCAGTGAATCATTGTACTCCAATAACTTTTCTTGTTGCACTGGATTGGCCTAACTTTTTTATTTAGGTGCACCAGCACAAAATTTGGGTGCACCCAAATTTTTCCTCCCCATGCCCGTAATGCTGAATGGCGATACACGATATACAGCTCTGTATTTTTTACAAAGTGGGCTAAATGTTCAGTTTTAAGTCAAAGCCACTTTTCACAAGCTCTTTTATTAAAACAGATTGTGATTAAAATAAAATGCAAAGACAGGGTTTCCTTTACCAGTTTTAAAATATACAGCTGCAACACATGTAAATGAAAGTTATCTAAAATAAATAGCCTGAGAAAGCTCCTTCATAAGCTTTCAACAACAATAACAGACCGATTAAAAGAGAGAGAGGACGCCCGGATAGCTCAGTTGGTAAATATAGAGGTTTGACTCCGACCTGCAGCCATTTCCTATATGACAGGCATGAAAACGGGTCAGGGGTGAAAAAGGTGAGAAGGATATTACCCCTCTAGGGGGGTCCGGGGGGGGCATGCCCCCCCCGGAAGAAAATTTTAAATATTCCATATTTTAAAGCATCAATCTGATGCATTTTGAGATGCATTTTTTGCCAACCAACAGTGTAATATTTCAATATGCACTCATTAAAGTTAATTTGACTGGCAAAACAGTTAAAGTCCTTCTGACATTACACAATAATAAAAGTCATAATTTTTAAAGACTAAAAAGTTTTGGATACATTTGTACTTCTTCCAACCATATATTAAATAAAGAGTCAATGTGGATTTACATATTGCAATAATATCATAATCCTAAAATGAATCATTGTGAAAACTAAAATTTACTACTTTGGCCAGGTCATCATCAAAAAAGCAAATTAGTACATTCATGATTTTGTCCATGCTGATATTAGCTGCTTTATTTACAATTATTAAAAACGTTGCATTGTTTATCTTTTCATATAGCTAGACGTCTAAACTCTGGGACAAGGCCGTTAAGTTCAAATACCTGCCATGCTGATTCCAAACAGACAGCTTTATCAAGGCAGTTTGGGCTTCAGATAGCCTTTACAAATCATGATCCGCTATGAACGTACACGTATTGTTTGTATCACGGTCGGTCAGTAAAGGAACAGTCGCACTTAACGGTAGCAGTCGTTGCCGGTAACGTACTCGTGTTACAGAGTGCACGGACCGAAGCTTTGTGACTAGCATCTAATGACTAGCAAGCCCCGTCTTACCGCTGCCGGCGTCCTCCTTGAACATGCGCTGCAGAAGGTTGGTGGAAGTTCGATGATTGGTCAAAACTATAGACAGTATGGTTAAATCCAGCGCATTAAAACAAATCCCATGTGGACTTTTTAATTTATTTATTTTTCTAAAATAGTCATATGGCACCAGGCCCGAGTACTTACACCCCCCCTTCTCCCCCCTTAAACATTTTCTCATCAAATCTACACGATTCACGTAGGTCACCTATTTTGGTTTCAAAACGGCGAATTTCGCCGAAAGGTGAGTGATTTTCATGTCTGTACATGTCCCCCCCCCACTCTCTCTCCCCTTTCATGTCTTCAGCTTTCCTATCAAAATAAAGGCCGAAATCTTAAAAAAAGAAAAGAAAAAAAAAACGACCGAAAGACAGGGTAATAGCGATGGACTGAAGCGTGTGCTAGGCTACTCAGATAGTGACGGCTGACTCATTAGCGGTGCACGATAATTTGCAGGCTCTGTAGTATGCGGATGGTCAAATGTCGGGCTGCCGCCGATTCGCGCATTTATGAACTATGATCCAGCATGCTCCGTCACACGCTATTACTAAAACGAACTGAAGTTAGTTTAATAATGTGTTTTTGCCGCGCGGCCGCAGTAACAGAGTTACCAGCGGAAACACTGGTACCAATACAGGTTTCCCTCTCATACTTAACAATATACAGCTGTGTTAATAACAATTAAATCTGTAGACAAATGTCAGGAGTTTGGACCAGCGGCGCTGTGTCTCTCCATGTTGCAGGTGAGCCGGCCGGTGTGTGAGTGAATGGGGGCGGGGCTGCGCGGAGGAGAGATCCAAACACAGGCACGGCTTTCCAGAAGGAATGGGTCATGTAACGCAACATTAAACCATATCGATATAAACAACATTGCTTCGTTAGTGGAGAGGCAGCGGATTGGTCGCACTCTCGAGCCCTGCTATAGATCTGTCCTTAGAGCTCAACAATTAATCGATAAGTTGTCAACTATTAAATGAATTGCCAACTATTTTGATAATTGATTAATCAGTTTGAATCCATTTTTTATGGGAAAAATTATTCCGGCTTGTTAAATGTGAATATGTTCTAGTTTCTTCTCTCCTCTGTGACAGTAAACTGAATATCTTTGAGTTGTGGGGAAAACAAGACACTTGAGGACGCCCTCTTGGGCTTTGGGAAACACTGATCGCCATTTGTCACCATTTTCTGACATTTTATACACCAAACAACTAATCGATTGATTGAGAAAATAATCTACAAATGAATTAACGGTGAAAATAATCGTTTTAAAAGTTTCAGCCCTATCGGTGATGCATCAAACCAAATTGTCTTTTTTGACCTCTGGAAGTGCTATAGTGCTGTGTTTCTATGAGTAGGACCCCTTTTTGTATCTCGTTTCTCGTGCACACACACACACACACACACACACACACACACACACACACACACACACACACACACACACACAAGTACACGCTGGTGACGCGATACACAGTCCTGCCAGTGGTTAGTTTCACACCGTTCCATTGATCATCAGGTGGCGGTGACACAACAAGATATGCTGCAATGTACCAGCAAAGACAGGGAAGAAGGAGACCTTTATGGTCATGTGTCATGTAAACAATATTGGGTTTTGGGCTTTTTGGGACAGCAGAACAAGCTGTTAACACAGCATTGATATATGATCATCATTGGCCTACCTAATAAAGTTTTTATGGGGAACATAAGCAAACACATCCAGCAGACCGAGAGAAAAATTAGCATTCGTTTGTAAGTCATATTTCTGGCCACCTGCCAAATGTAATATTTACTGTTCTTTTAGCTCTGGTTTGGTAAATGCCACACTTTCTTCTCTGCTAACTTTGTCTGTTTTCCGTTTTGTGCTGGGTGGGAATTGGGGTCAATGAAAACGGTGAGATTGAACCAGAACAGTAAGATAAAACCATGACAATGAGCAGAAAGTGCTCCGTGAACTAAGGCAAACTGCAGACATGGTAATAATTCTTTGCAGGTTCATCACTGAGTGACACCTCATTTTTTTTTCTTTCACATAAAATTATTGATTAGAGCAGCTTTAATTTTTGAAATAAGCAAATTAACATCGTATTACTCACGCAGCCTTTCATGGTGATTTAATATTGTAGTGAATATTCAAAAGACTGGATTTTCTGTGTTTTTCTCCATTTGCAGGGGATGTTAATCACTTTGTAAGAGATTCCACTGAGAGCTAAAACGATTAGTTTCACTTGAACACATGTACTTGATTTGTAGGAGGAAGAAAAACAAAAGAAGTGACAATACTAATGAGAAATTACAACTAAAGAATATGCTCCATTCTTTCTTCACTAATTCCCCGGCCCACTCTCTTAATAACCTCTTAAATGTCTTCGATTGGAGTCTGGCTTTGCTGCCACATAGGGCTTTGGTACTGTAAGTGATTAAATGATGGGATGGAATATGGAGAAGGCTCTTTTTGCTTCTTAGTGCATATACGCTATTTAACATACCGTAATTACTCAGAAGCGTTGTTGCTGTGTAACTGGTTCCCTGAGATGACTGCAGCTAGACAGGCGGTGACACGTTTTAAAAATAGGGCAGTCACCAGGGTTTGACCATAATTCCTACGTAGTGAATTTTTCTAAACTCTGGGTCTGAAGATGCCCAAAGGACTAATGAGACTTTTTTGAAGTCAAAGAAAACTCAAACAAAAGTGACTTCTTGTGGTTTCTCAGAAGGCAATTCTTTTTTTCTCTGGTCAGCCTTTTTCCCTGCTGTTACACAGCTAGCCCCAACAGGAAAAACTCTGGTCAGTGATTTGTTGACGTTCTCACTGCCCTTCATTAAGACCAAAGCCAGTCGGGTCCAAACAGCAGATTAGCAAAGCAGCCCAGCGACAAACAGCTGCCAAATGAGCAAGTAACGAACCACAGCTACCAACTGGAGGACCTCTCCTCTCTGAAGCGCTGAGAAAAGAAACCGAGGAAGCTGGAGGGGAAGTGGGCCGATCATCGGACGGAGGCTCTCAGACGTGTGTCAAACCGCCGGTGGCCAAAAGAGAACTGTAAACATGTAGGCTCCCCTATGGCTTTTCCATCTCTGTTTGTGTGTTGCAGAGGAAGTGTTTTTGTGTGTGTGTGTGTGTGTGTGTGTGTGTGTGTGTGTGTGTGTGTGTGTGTGTGTGTGTGTGTGTGTGTGTGTGTGTGTGTGTGTGTGTGTGTGTGTGTGTGTGTGTGTGTGTGTGTGTGTGTGTGTGTGTGTGTGTGAGTGAGTGAGTGAGTGATTGATTTTTGGCAAAAAAAAACAAAGCCCAGATGGCCCATTTTCAAGGCACCTTTGGGTCACAATCCTTTTCTTCCTCTCCTCCATGTCTCACCAAGCATCACCATGAAAGCACCAAGGAACTGTAGAAGCTGAGTAATACAAACAGAACAAGAGTAAATACGTATATGGAGAGAAATATGGAGAGAATCACAACAGGATTCACATTACAGGGGCAGGTAGGGTTGTGTTGTCTTCCCCCGTCGACCAACATGCAACTTTTTGTTTTTCTGGGTAAAAATGTAAAAAAAAAAAAATCCTACGTTTTGGTCGTCTTTTTCGACACTTTCTGTCAATATCTTTCTGTGCTTCTTTGAAATTTTTTTTTTTTTATCTTTTCCCATGTTTTTGTCACTTTTTTCCAATTTTTTTGTCACTTTTCCTGACATTTTTGTCACTTTTTTTCTGTGCTTTTTTGACCCACATTTCTGATATAGAAACTTTTTGAAAATGGGTCAAATTTGACCGGAGGGCAACAGGAGGGTTAAATATTCACTGTGCTCCACAGTAATTTAGCTCATTGTCCCAGACAACATTTGAACCATCGGGAAATTACAGGATAACAGACGTGGGCATACCACAGGACAAAGCCAAAAGCCTCCTTAGGGGGTTGCGGCGGACATACTGCATCAGGTGGCACGTCTGGGCAGCACCGCACTTTCTGTGTGGAGTTTGCATATTCTCCCTGTGATTGGGCACTGCGGTATCCTCCCACCACCAAAAACATGTGTGTGCCCCTGACGAAAAAGAACTGCTCCTATGTATAGGATACATAGATAAATGCAAAATCTGTTTCTATGTATGCAAATCATTTTAACATTTAGGTGAATTTGACTCAAAAGTAGCTCTCGTTCCCTGAGTCACAACTCGGTCCCATCAGTACGCACAGTTAGGCCGGTTACACACTGCACGCGTCTCGCGAGCGTGGCGTTTCTGTTGCATCTCAGCTGCGTGTCAGCTGCGTGGATTTTTCTGTGTCCTACATACCAGAAGCGTGTCTGACGCGGCGCTGCTCCTGCTGCTAGGTACAGGGAGGGCTGATCTCGGGACATAGTGCCGACAGATTCAAACTCTGATAAATGGGTAAGTGGGCTGTCTGAACAACATTGTGTAGCTGTAAAGAGCCTATATAGCCTATCTGATGTTGGACCGTCACTCAGAACACACACTACGTTGTTATCGTAGCCTATCCTACCATTTATATATAGCCTACTGATTTGATTAAAGCAAGACAACGTCGGCAGTACTGACTGCAAAATATGTTACAGAATATTTCGTTCTGTATGACAGGTGCAATATTTGAAAATCTTTTCTCTGAAATTTTGTATTACATTTATATCTACATTGATGTCAAAACCTAGACTTTCAAACATCAATATGTAATTTATTAATATGTATTTGTGTCTAAATGACATATAAACATATTTTCCTATTCTATTTTGCCTGGAAACGCTTCCAACATGCTCGCGTCTCGCGTGAAAAATAGGCGTCGGTTCTATTTCTAGCAGGCACGCGTCTCACGCCAGCAGTGTGTAAGCTCTAACCTGTTAACATGGGAGCCGAAATATAAACGGACACGCCACGCAGCTGACACGCTCGCGCGACGCTTCCAGTGTGTCACCGGCCTTAGATTCTTACACTTCTGAAACAATAAATAAATGCGAATAAATCTACTTAGAAATCATAGGAATCATTGTCTGTACAGTGGTGGGTACATTGCTAACAGGAGCTGCTAATTGTTAATTTGGCATACTTCTAATGGTGCCAGTTTGCCCAAATGAAAACAGATATATAGGCTACAGACAAACAGGGAATAGCATTACTTACCTGTAGCTGACTTTACAAAAGCTTATTTTATAAACTTTTACAATGCTTTGTTTGTGAATGCAGTCATGAACACAGCCAACATCCAAATGCTGGCCAAATGCATATATATTGAACCCAAACACTCGAGTTTGACCCATTCATGCTAGAAAGTCAGCCTGCCTTCACATCTCAGATGTTCCTGCAAATATTACAGCATAAATAATTCCTTTTTCCTGCTGCAGCCCAACAAGATGAATGTTTGTCCTGGTATTCAGCAGGTACCGGCTGTAGCTACTGAATTATTCAACTTGTTTACTGAAGTTATTAGAAAAAGCGACGGAGGGAGGATGATGGGTTGTACGCTCCCTCTCAGGTAGGCAGAGGCAATTTGGGGTTTTTCCAAAACCTCTGCTTGTGTGTAGTGTTTTTACGACCAAATATGATCTTTGCGTTTTATGAATAGCATTCATTCATTCCTAGCAATTGTTATTTATAGCATGGAGGTCTATTGTTGCTTGGCATTCAAGGAAAATCCATTCCCTGTCACTGCTAATGAAATTTAACACAGTCATAACCAAGAACTCTCTCCATGCCCCAGAATTGAACATATTGATCTGATCTTTGGTTGTCAGCTAATCCATACATGTGTCTCAGAGTGTATCATACAGCGGCCAGTCACACAGTCAGTGTAGATCAGTGGACTGTAGTGATTACTTCAGGCTTAAACTCAGTGGTGGCTTATGTAGTCCTTCATCCATTAATACCCCAACACATCACATTTTGTGAAATGAGCGTGAACTCTTATAAGCAGACTGCATTTTGTGGACATGAATCAGGGGACCATTATGAAAGTAATATTTGTCATTGCTGTGATTTGAAGAAAAAAATTAAGTTAGGTAGGTAATTAGGTATTCACTGTCACTTTTGCTTCACAACGCTTTGTATGAACAATGTAACCCTTACACCACCCGGACATACTTCTCACTCTTATCACCTGAGGTTAAGGGTTATCAATGTGTGTTAGGTTTCATAAGTAAAACACATTTTTGATTTATGTAAATTAGTTAAGGCTTTTTTAGTGAAACTCATTATCCTTAAAACATTAAGATAAACATTGCTTAGAAATAGTGGGTTATTGTTATAATTCAGATTAATAAAGGTTACAAATACATAAAGGGTACAAATAACTACTTTATATTCACCTAAAACCCAAAGACGTGTTCAAAACGGTTGGATTAGGACTTTAGAAAAATGTGATTTCTTTTAATTTTTTTTTTTAAAGATTAATTTTTTCTTGGTTCAATGACAAAATTATCAATATAGATTATAATAAAAAATCATTCCTTTAATCTGTGTTGAATTATTTATTTGGAATTTGGTTTGCACAATTGAAAGTCAACACATACTGCCAGTTAGTGCCAACAGGTCCTTATACCTAAACAACAGAACGGGTCATTTGCCAATGACTCTTAAAACGACATATGACCGTTCTATTTAACGCTGTGAAATGGAACTGCTTTGTTAATTCTTGGCAGCAAAACTATTTTTTTTGTTACACACGGGACACGAACAGCGATCTGAAACGGGTGAAAGTCCTAAGTAATAAGCTGCTTGCAGAGATAACCTATATAGTTGGGTTTTTTGGTGAGGACGGTGTGGTTCGTGCTTTATCCGCCACAGCTCTTGTAATGTTTTTGTCTCTTTTATAGCACAGAACACACAATATTTACATTTGCTCATTAGTCATTTAGGGCAGTGATTCTTAACCATAGGGCCGCGGCCCAAACTTGGGCCACCAGCGCCCCCTAGAGGGCCGCAAAAAACTTTCAGTTTTGCACCTGTGGGCCGCAAGGGCCGCGGGACTGCGTGCAGCTTTCGACCATGTGGTGGCGGTAATGCATCACTCGGTTGTTTAAAAAGCGCCAATACACAGAGAAGAAGACTGTCTACTTCGCAGCAAAAATGGATACGTTTTTAAAAAGAAAAAATGAAGACGAACGTCCTGCCGATACCCCCACCCAGAAGACAAAGTTTTTGCGGAAATACAATCTCGACTTCATTAAATACGGTTTCGTAAATGGAGGAACAGAGGCAGTGCCAAAAGCCCAGTGTGTGGAGTGTGGGCTAATGCTGTCCAACGAAGCTCTCAAGCCCTCAAAACTACAGCGGCATCTAGAGACCAAGCACCCGATGCTCGTGGGAAAGCCGGTGGAATATTTTAAGAGGAAGGAAATTGGGCTGCAGATGCAGAAAAGGTCTGTCGTGTCACTGACAAACAACTCTAAATGTGCATTGAAAGCCAGCTACCTCGTAGCCAGACGTGTGGCACAGAGTAAGAAAGCATTCACCATAGCGGAGGAGTTGGTTCTGCCTGCCGCTGTTGATATGTGCCGTGAGCTAATCGGAGAGGCCGCTGCAAAAAAGCTGCTGACCATCCCACTCTCAAACGACACTGTGAGTCACCGTATCGCGGACATGGCCTTAGACATACAGCATCAACTTACAGAAAGAATAAAAAGTAGCCCTTTTTTTTCTTTGCAATTAGACGAGTCCACGGATGTCACGAATGCTGCACTGCTGCTAGTTTTTGTTCGCTATCGCTGGGACAGTAGTTTGCACGAAGACATACTGTTTTGTGGAGAGCTACCAACACGAACTACGGCTCAGGAATGTTTCCGCTGCATGGATAACTACTTCACTGAGGGCAACGCCTGGACTGGCAGAACTGTGTTGGGGTGTGCAGTGATGGTGCAGCATCAATGACTGGCAGGCATCATGGTGTCATTAGACAGATACTTGATCATGCACCAGAAGCTAAATGGACACACTGTTTTCTCCACCGTGAAAGCCTTGCAGCAAAACAGATGTCACCAGATCTCCACCAGGTGATGGATGTAAGTGTGAAAACCATAAACTTTATTAAAAGCAATGCTGTGAACTCCAGATGTTTTGCTAAGCTTTGTGAGGACATAGAAGCAGATCATGTCCAGCTGCTATATCACAGTGAAGTGAGATGGCTCTCAAGAGGACTGGTCCTCAATCGTTTGTTTGAACTGAGGAATGAGGTGTTCTCTTTTCTCACTGAGAAAAAATCTCATCTTGCACATTACTATGCTGACGAAATGTTCACAGCAAAACTTGCCTACCTCTGTGACATTTTTTCACTACTGAACCAACTGAACACCTCACTTCAAGGAAGAAACAGCAACATATTTTGTGTTGCAGACAAAGTTGAAGCTTTCAAGAGGAAACTTGCTTTGTGGACCAAGAGGGCCCAGGAAAAGAGGATGGACATGTTTCCACTTTTTGTCTGACATTTTGGAAAACTCCCCTCAGGTGAAGATCAGTGACTCAGTCTCCCAGCACCTCTCCCAACTGGCAGAGAAATTTGGTGACTACTTTCCTGAGGATCCCAGAGAGGGAAACATGTGGATTTTGGACCCATTTTCAGTGGATTCCACTGTAAATGATGTTGCTTTGCCCTCACACCTGGAATCCCAGCTTCTGGAAGTTTCTACTGACAGCACTTTAAAGCTGCAGTGGGGCAAACTGGACCTGGGCTCCTTCTGGATTGCTGTCTCAAAGGAGTATCCATGTCTTGCACTGAGGGCTGTGAAACTCCTTCTCCCATTCACAACTACGTACCTGTGTGAATCAGGATTCTCCATTGTGGCCACAACTAAGACCAAAGCCCGAAACAGACTCAGAGCAACACTGGAGGCTACTCTGAGAGTGAGCCTTTCTCCCATTCCACCCAGACTGGATCTGATTATGTCTCAGAGGCAGGCCCAAGTGTCTCATTAAGAGGTGAAGATAAAAGGGGAGTTGTATTATTGTTAATTGTTGTTATTATTTGTGTCATTGTTCATTTTGTCACAGATATAAAGATTCTTCTGGTTCTGCCATGCAAAATGGAGACTGCTGAAGCAATTTTACAATGGCTTTGCAGATTATAAGGCTATAGTTTCATTTGCACTTTAATTTCATTTACAGTTTATTTATATTTATAGATTTATATTATTTGAATGCATTTATTTTATCACCCCCTTTTTATTGATTTCATGATTTATTTATATATATATAATTTATTTTTTATTAATTTAAAGTAAAAATCCTACTATTGGTCTTTTTTTTATTATGATTAAAAAGCCTGAATTGATCCTTGAAATTTTTTCTTATCACAGCTTGATTTGGTCCATGAATTATCAGCCTGTTCGGTGTCTTGATGTATGTGTGCAGGTTTATGTAAACGTTTAATAAAAGTCTTTGTGATGATCCCATTTTATCATGTCATTTTATTTGACAATTTTTTTTGCTTGTTAAACAATAAGTGGATTTGGTTTATTATTGAATACAAATCAAACCGAGAGTGAAGTCAATTAAACCTATACAGTGTTAATATTTAATGGGCCCCGGGCCACTTTGTACTATAAAAATTGGGCCTCAAGGTCGAAAAGGTTAAGAACCCCTGATTTAGGGTGCCTTGAAGAAGAATTCATTTGGAGTGAAAAGTAACTCTTGACTACCCACTGCTGTCTCCCTGCAGCCCTTGCAAATTACAAGTTCTCTGTGAGGAGACTAACCTAGCGGATAGCCTGCAGAATGCTTACCCGGTGTTAGTGACACCAGATAACAACAACAACAGCTCAGCCTCGTGCAGCATTAGCATGTCATTCTGGGAATGTGGGATGGAGAGCTACTCCTGCTTGGGGATAGGATTTTTTCCTGCAGGCCTGTTGTTCCCCTAATGCAGCATGAGGATGGAGGCAGCGGCGTGCCGGGATTCAGCTCTGCTTTCCAGCTCTCGGCTTCGCCTGCTGCACTGCCAAAACCAGAACCTTTCACGTCGTGCCCTGTCTTAACAAGAGGCGCTGTTTGGGGGGTGCTAGCTTTCCCAGTGAGGCTGTGTGCTTCTTTCAACTGCCAAACACGATTGTTCGGCAAATTGCTAAAGCCTAACTTTTATATGACGCAGCAAATTCTTTGGTCGCACATAATTGTTATATTTGACTTGTTGTTATGGTGTGTACTAATGCATTTTATACACTAGTTATTCTCAACCAAACAGTCTGGTCACAGATTAGTTCCAACTGTGTTGATAATTCCCATGAAGCCCAATTAGTCATGCTTTTTTACCGTTTCTGTTCTCGTGTATGCACACTACTTTGAAGAAAACATTGCATGCAGTTGTAACTGTTGAAGAAAAGCCTTAATACCAGTGAGGATGTTCTCTCAAGGGATAATTGGTGCGGGTGTGCTGCTTTTTTATTGCCTACCTGTCACAATAACGTCATTGCCATAATGGCAAAGGACATTGTTAGTACATGTCAATGTTTCCTCTGTTCTTTGTTACGTATTGTGATTCCATTTCTGCAATTTAAGCGGCTCCAGAGATGTGCAATGTTTTAGGGCTCAGTTGGGGATCAGCTTCAGGTTAAGAGCAGTCCATCCACCAAGCAGTAAACTTAGCTCAGCTATGCCTCCTCTTAAATGTAAAACTGTCTTAGAACACATTTCTACTATCCCCACACTAGCTTCCTTGCTCCAGTGGCCAAGACACTAAATGTGAACCACCTCTATGGGTGGCTGATCCTGACCTTTGACCTCCCCGTTGTGGAAATAAAAATGCAGCTTCATCACCACATTTTAGACATTGCCAAAGAGAGTGTATTGAAGGAGGCCAGTGCATATTGTGTGAGCAGATGACTGCTGACAGTGAAAAATGCAGATTGACCACATGTTTCCTGTGAACGTCTTCATCGGGACGTGATGGATGGTGCTCGCCTGTTTCCCAGACGTGACCCTGCGAATGGTGCTTTAATGCCATTCCAGTCAGCCGCTGGTGGCTCCAGCCCACAGCTGGGAAGCTCCCACAGCAGTTTTGCTGCGATACCAAAATTCTGAGTTTGACCTCAGCGCTGCTAAAATTTGACACTGTCTCAATACAAATAAGAAAAACTACCAAGCAGTGTTGCAAAACAACAGATGCTTGCCTTGGTTCCCACATTTGGGCAGCTTTTACTAACTTTAGTGCAGTGGTTTTAATGTAAGTTGTTCGTTCTGTCAAGTGTGTGACCTCATGACACAAATCTGTCAAGCAGTTGAAGAAGACTGGGATCAACTTGAAAACATGGCCGACTCTTGCTGTGTTGTCAGTTTTTTGACCCTAATTGCGTTAGTCTCCAAAGAGCCAAACTTAGCTCTGTCTATTTCAATTCTTTCTCTCCCTATTTAATCTTACTGTTACAGTGGGTCGCATCATGTCACAGCCTTCCAATTCCTCTGAAAGGCCAAACCCACATCCCTAAGAGAATACCTCATGTGCTCTAATTCTTTGGACTTGCTCGTCCCTTGATATCAGTTTGACACGTTGGAGCTTTCAGATGCCAGGACTTTTGACTACTTTGTGTGTTTTCCTCCTTTCTAGAACTGCAGATACGGCAGACATAATGATGGTATCCAGTTTCCTCAGTTGGAAGAATTATAAGGCCTACGTTCCCGTGGATTAGCCCCGTCGATAGCTGTCCTCTAGTTGCCTCGGAGCACCATCTAATTTCCATCTGAGCGTGTTTCTGTACAGCCAGCAGATTTTGTTTACCCCGATTATTATTATTATGATTTTCTTTCCCCTCTTGTTTTCTATCCTAGCACTGAGTGCGGTCTTTTTATGGTTCTTATAAAAGGTTGGAGTTTTCTTTAAAGCCGTCTTGGTGCTCGCTTGCCAAAGCCACAGCAGATGTGCCGCTTTTGTTCTTCATTACCGATTGGCAGCTGCCCGGTACTCAGAGCTGGCTAAATGTTTCAGAGACACAATGCGCGAGTTAAAGCTCACCCCTCTAATTAAGTAAATGTTATGGATTTTGTTCCTCAAAAAAAAAAAAAAAAATGATGTATGGAATAAAAATAAAGTATTTCTGCTGTTCTGGTGATATCAACAGTTTAATACCTCAGTGTTTGTTCCAGGAACAATGGCTTGATTAAGTCTCGGTGCACTCGCACACAAAGCCAAAGGATGCACAGACACACAGATACATACCGGACAGTCACATCCAAAACAAAATGCATGCACTGACTCAGACACTCTCTCATTCACTCAAATTCCTGCCGTGTGTGGAGCTCAGTCTGAGGTTTTGTATGCTGGGACAGGACCTTGCTGCTTGTTTGTCCCACAAAGTCACCAGAGCCACTTAAAAACGTATTCAGTGCTGCGGACGCCTGCTTTACCCAGAAGGAAAACAGCAACACACAAAGGAAGTCAACTGAGGACCACACATGCTTGTGTATGAGGCTATATTGGTGTCTGTTTGTGTCCATGCCAAGGGAAAATCATTATGTCTGCCAGTATGAGACCTGTGTCCCTTTTTGGTATGGTGTTACAGAAGAGGGCCCCGTGTGATCAAAGATTACTGGTAAATCCTTCAGGATGGTTTGGATAAAGGGTTGAGAATGTCCCTCAGTCTTGGGACAGTTGGGGATTTAGGTACTGAACCCTTGTCTGGTACTCTTCGGCTGCTTGGGGGGTCTGGAAGTGTACGGAAGTAGAAGTGAAATGTAATAGTTCTAACTTCAAAATTTTCAAATGGAGGATTAGTAGTTTACAGGTTACAGAAGGGCTTCAAACCCTTCTGGGGTGACTGACAAATCTTGTTTAGGAAGGGCACGTTACTTCCAAAGATCCAAGTGCAGTTTCTCATTGTCCATATTATTATTACACTATTTTAAATAGTGTTCGTCCGATATGGGTTTTTCAATTCAATTAAAAACACCAATGAAAAACGTAGTTTTCAAAGCATTTAAAAGGCTTTAAAGTTACACTTGCTTACGGTCCCACAACCAGCCCTAATGACAAATCTGATCGGGAAAAGGGGCTGGGGACGCCCAAGCAATATTTTTCCGAGCCCTGTAAGCTAGTTTAGCGGTTTGAAAGCTTGCTACCATGACGCTGACGTCTGGCCGTAGAATGGCGAAATTGCCACAAGGGGAAGCGCTTAAATTAATTCTACACCTGCCACACTGACAAGGATGCCCCTTTTTCTTTTTTTTTCTTTTTTAATTTGCCTTGTGAGTGCAGGCATCGCACAATGCCGATTATCTAAAAATAGCATAAATGGGCCTGAATCGGTCCATCACTAATTCAAATTATTTGCATCATGCATGCTTCTTTCTCCTTGCTAGAAACTGGAAAAGGGCCTTTCAGAGGAAGATGGTTTTGTCTTTCTCCCTCTGTCCCAGTTCATCTTTCACCCATTGGTTATTGGTGAATTTTGTTTTTGACATTGGTTTCTTCACTTTGTGGTGATGTGGTGGTTTGTGTTATGTTGGCCTTTTTTGTTCTTTTGCTGGCTTCTTGCATGGCTCCAACTACTGCTTGAGGCTGCATATTAATCTTATCTGATAAAAAAATCACCAAATTGTTCTCACCCACAACACAATGGAAAGAGCCCCAGGTCAAATGCTTCCAACAAATAACATCTGGTGGTTTGTGTGTGAAGAGTTGTATTCATGTTTGACTAAACAGGGCATTGCTGAAAAGAGCATTCATGTCAACTTAAAAACAAGGTGCACCTTTTCACAACAACCAATCGGACAAGAACGCAGAGGTTTCTGGAACAAACACGCAGACGAGAGACAAGCTTAAAGTGATGGTTCGGAGTAATTTCACCCTAGGGTCCTTTGCACCATGACCTCGAGCCAAACAACCCCCCAGAAGCTTTTTTCACCTGGGTCAAACATTGGACGAGTTAGCGTAGCGTAGCGTTATCAGCTGAATAGCTTAGCGCAGGGGCTAATGGATCCAAAGTGTCTCTTAACATTACCCCACTAATAATGCCCGAAATGATACCAAACGTCTACACTAGTATATATAGGTTATGTACTCATAAAACGATGGATTGTAAAGTTTGTAAGTACACCAGAAGTTTATGTAAATAACACTTGCCTGCTGGCTTCTGCTCTCTGCTGCAGTTACTACCGGGCAGTAAGAGTGCTTAACACCAAAAAGAGATGCAACAAAAATATTTATTAATTTAATGATTAAATAAGGTAATGTCTCCAAACTTACCTCAATTATAACTTGTCTCCTGCTAGGTATACTACAGCAATTACTTAAAGAAATAAGTTAAATTAATAAATATTTTTGTTGCATCTCTTTTCGGTGTTGTAATTTGTAGACGTCCCTAAGCACTCGTCTCACAGCAGCAACAACAGCAGAGAGCAGAAGCCAGCAGGCAAGTGTTACTTACATAAACTTCTGGTGTACTTACAAACTTTCCAATCCATCGTTTTTATGAGTACATAACCTATATATACTAGTGTAGACCTTTGGTATCATTTCGGGCATTATTAGTTGGGTAATGTTAAGAGACACTTCGGATCCATTAGCCCCTGCGCTAAGCTATTCAGCTGATAACGCTACGCTACGCTAACTCTCCCAATGTTCGACCCAGGTGAAAAAAGCTTCTGGGGGGGTGTTTGGCTCGAGGTCATGGTGCAAAGGACCCTAGGGTGAAATTACTCCGAACCATCACTTTAACAATGATTGAATTGTTAGGCTGCACGATGATGAATTAGGTTGCAATGCATGGTAGAAGGATGGGTAGGTTGTCTAATCCCTGTGCTGTACTATATCATAAAAAAGCACAACCCAGTTAGTGTAGAGGAGATACATGAGCTGCAAGAACAACCTTCAAGAACCAACGAAACAAGATGACAATCAAAGCAACTACTTTATTGGATACCAACATTTAAATAACAGAATGGCTAACTTGGTGAATAATGGTAGAATGAAACTATTTTTGAAATGAAATGTTTGATAGAGAGCTGGAGACAAGCGGGAGAGGATTAAAACAATTAGCATATTACTTTTCTGAGGCTAAATTTGCTCCTTGAATGTTTTTGAATTTTTTATATATATATATTTATTTTAGTTTTCATAACAGGGTCACACATTCAATAGCCTTAACAGTTTATTGTTCAAATAAACTCATGTGACAGGGTTTCCATGAAATTGTCATTAGAAATTATACATTGATTTTAAGCCAAGAGTGACCATGCTTCTTTAATAACGATACAGGTTCAAAGTACGTAGTACCCTAACACTATCTAATCTCAAACATACTATTAATTGCATAGAATAGATTCCCTGTAGAACTGTTAAGAGGGCTTGGTTCCTCTCTTTTTTTCTCTTTTGTGTTTCAATAGTAACCCAAGAATCGCAAAACTCTCGCAAGATGTTCGAGTTCAGCTTTAACCTCGATTGGTTAAGGGTCAGATGATTGAGGTTAGGCATTGACCTCGAATGGCTAGGGTTAGGATAGGTTGTCAGGCAGAGAGTGCGAGAGTTTTCTCAAATCTAGGGTCACCATCTAGACACAACCTCTTATCCCAGCCTCACATAGGTCAAAGGTCAAGGGCTAAAAGGGTCAACAACAGAAGCACTCTTGATTCTGGTAGCTGGTAGCGTTTCAGTTGGGTAAATGCTTACCAACGATTACGAATCTGAACTTTTGAACCCGAAAGTCGATTAGTTTCCCACTCCTATCACATTTCAATCACAGAGGAAGAAGTTTCATGTTTGTCGTGACGTTAGTCTGATACCAGCTTAATGTCAAAATGCATTCTTTTCTATCATTTCCGCAATGCGACAAGAGGGCAGACCTGTTGGACGAGATGTTGCCTTCAGAATTAGACAAGATGTACTGTCAAAGCATTACGGGTGTTAACACATGGCGCCAGTCCAAGCTGGCAGTGAAACAATGCAGTAGTGTTGTTCGTCTTCTGTTTTGACACATCTTTCTGTTGCCAGTCACCGAGTCGCCTACAGCTCCAATAGTAACCTACTCCTGTGTGTGTGTGTGTGTGTGTGTGTGTGTGTGTGTGTGTGTGTGTGTGTGTGTGTGTGTGTGTGTGTGTGTGTTTTGTTTCCTCTTGTTGGCTTTTGAAACCTCTGCCAACACACACCTACGGTACAAACAGTGTCATTTCAGAGGCACACTTGTAAGGCCCGTTGTCCGCTGGTGCACCTCATGACCTCGTCCCTCGCCTCCCTTTCCCTATCGTGTCATAAACCAGACATCTGGTTGCCAACATGCCAGGCAGCATTTCTACCCTGTAATGCCCACTTATTATCTTTTTTCAAACACACATATTAAAGAGCTCATGTTTACTAGAGATTTTATTTTTGGCAGAAACTTCCCAGCCTTATTCTAGGGAAAAGTAGGGATAAATTATTCAGGCAGCGTGGGGAGTCGTTACCCAGGATCTATTCTGGGACTGTGTTGTGCTCAGCAACCACTTAAGGAGATGAAAGAAATCTGCCTTTATTTTTTTTGTATTTTGGGTATTCAGGGAATGTTGACCAAGTATGTATAAATCAGGCAAGGCCCTTCACAGCCACAGTGAGTTGCCCTGTACAACCATAGTGTTTTGCTGGTTTAACCGGCAACCTGCTGGCAACAAGCCTGTTTATCTAACCTTCAGGTTTGCACTCATCCCCAAGGTCTATTGCTGTATGAATATTATATCGTGGATGATAGGCTTAACTGCATTTTATGTCCAAGTTTATGGATATGTTGAGGTGTATCACTGGTGGTCACATTTGCTTCTGTCCTTAAAGTCCCTCTCTCTCCTCTCCTACACTCCTTTCTTTTCACTTCTTTCATGTTCTCTCTCTTTGCCCTCAAGGCAATTCCTCTCCTCAAGTTAAAGGACAGAAGAAGGATTTACTGTTGGATCAAGTTGGGAAATCATCTGACCTGTCCTCCTGGAACCTCTCTGTTTTTCCACAAATGCTAGATTTTCCGTCTGTGACATTCTCAACTGAGGTCCTCCGTTCTTTTTCCCCTTTGATTGACACAATCCCCCATGTGAAGAGAAACCGCTGATTCGGACAGTTTTTAACTGGGGGGGGGGGTCTCAGCACGACAGCGGTGCTATTCTGACCGAGCGAGGGTCTGTGAGCTACACAGTTGGAAGAGGGGACGTGAAGGGGCTCCTTTCCCTCTTATTTAAAAAAAAAAAAAACATCTCTGCTTTTGCTTGTGTGTCAATTAATGCCTAACATCAATG
The DNA here is from genome assembly GCF_010015445.1 of Perca fluviatilis. NCBI lineage: Eukaryota > Metazoa > Chordata > Actinopteri > Perciformes > Percidae > Perca > Perca fluviatilis. Next base: position 22,236,277 of record NC_053134.1, on the reverse strand, counting down.
CACACAACTCGAAACTCAGCTAATCCCCCTCTCTTTCCTCCCCGTCATGAGCATTTTGCTCAGTAATTGTTTACATCTGCCTCATTCCAAAAAAGCTGTTACTGGGAAACCCCCCCTCCCCCCTCCAAAAATGTCTCAAGTCCCCGCTGGCCCCTGGATCCTTTGGCAGAGGATAAGAGAGGCCGTTCAAAACTACAGCCAAGCTGCACTGCACTGCACTGCACTGCGGCAACACCAGTCCTCTCCCTCTCTAAATGAAGTCGTCTAATCAAGGTCACCACGTATTTTTTTTAAACTTCTTCTACTTCACCGTATCAATATTCACGTGCGGTTAAAAACAATGGCCCATCCTGACCCTGCTGTAAGTCATCCTCTAATAAGTCCCACCTGTGCTGCCGTACTTTCAACCAGTCACTTTGTAGGCCGAGGGTTGTTTGTCATCACTCCATTTCAGACATAATTATACCGTAGGCGTGTGGAAGATGCGACCGGTTGCATTTTACTTCAGGTGACTTGGGTGATTTATTGCCCATCAAAGCAACTGGGAAATGGGAGCGAGATGCTGTTTACCCTCGCAATTGCAGCCATGGTACACAGGTGATGAATGACTCTCTGAAAACACAGACAGACACAAGATAAGAGTCAGAAACAACATCCAGAACCAAACATCTAACCTGACTTGAGTTCTATGCTTGTCTCTACGCAGTCTAACTTTAGTCTGCTCGGCGGGCATCTAAATTCACAATGTCACGGAATCTTTTTCAATTATGTAACATACCAACACGACTAGAGTTATCATACCAGGTTACAGTAAGAGTGAAAACAGCCTCAACAAAAGAAACAACAAGCACAGAGACCTCACAGGAGGGAAGCTGGGCATTGAGGCAGACTAGCAGCTCTCTGTATCCCAGCCCCCTCTGGGATTTCCTGACTTTGTTCTTTCTGCTTCGTCTTAGCTTCCCCCGTGTAAGAGTGTGGCTGCATCACAGCCTGACAGCTACTAATAGCAACAGTCTGCGCGTAGGATACATCTTCTTTTTCTTTTTGGAGAGGTATTTGTGCTCAGCAGGGGTGTGACACATCTTGTCATTACAAGTTCTAAAACACATTTAGATGTCGCAGAGTCAGATATCATTAGAAATCTGACAAAATCATGATTGTTGATCAATAATCAGTATATTCCCTCTACATTCAATTCACTCCTGTTCCACATGTGCAAAGTTTTGGATTATTCGTTATGGATAACACTGGAGTTGCTGGACCAGACATTTGTAGCAATTGCTGCTCCCTTATTTTATATATAGGAAAATGGGCAAACAAGTTAACTTATTTCTGCAAATTTAAATTTTTTTGTTTATTCTTTGTTTTTGCACCAACTTATGAAGAGTAGCATTGATAAGAGTATCCATAAGTATCGGTGTCAATAGAATTCTGACGATACCCATCCCTAACCGCCTGCTGTAGAAAAGCCGGTTTCTGTCTTCAGGTAATTAGTTTTAATGTCTCTCTCACGCCGAGACATTTACAGCCCTCTTGATTTTCTCCCCGGCCGCTTGGAGCTGGATGAAAGCAGCCGTATCCGCTGGGGCATTTCAGCACGGAGTGAGTGCTGAAAACGTGGGAGGGATGTGGGAGCAGGAAGGAATGTGGAGGAGTTCCAAAGCTCGCCGTTCAAACGCTCACAACTCCGCCTCACTCTCGCTCCTCTTTCTTTGCACCTTTCACTCTCACTTTCAGTTGAATTAGCTTTATTGGCCCCAAATGAAAGGCCATTATTGCCAAAACATCAAGATACAACATTATTTTGAAAATGATTAGTTTCTTGTGAGTGCCTGTCCTTACCTCAGTATCCTTTCTCCTTCTATCCTCCTCCTTGGCCCCCCCTGTTGTGGCAGGGAGTGTGGTTTATATTTAAGCTTGATGTTTATAAGTTTGGAACAAAGTTGTAGCCCTCTGTTCTGTAGTCCAGCTTTTTGGTGGCTGATAAAGTGTTTTTGTAAAAGATGAAATGCAGCTTTCAGTCTGTTGTCGACTGAAGTTAGCTGCAGGCTGGGCTTTTTTAAGAGCTAAAGCTCCTTTGATTTGGAAGGCGTATACAATCACCTCTTAAGATAAGTGCAAGTACCACTTTGATTTAAGTTTTGAATTGCAGCACCCCTGCAGAGCCAGGAGGGAAACATCCCCTTCATTTAGCTAAATCTCCCCCACACACACACACACACACACACACACACACACACACACACACACACACACACACACACACACACACACACACACACACACACACACACACACACACACTGCAGTTTGAGTTTGAGTTAATAACTAAAATGTCTCTCAAAAGTGTCCTCTTAAATGTCCAGCTGTCATAGTCCAGATTAGATAAGCTCTGAGTTGATCCAAATGTTAATACACTCATCCACATGTAGGTCGCCTTCCCTTATTACAGTGTGCTTCCTGCTATAAGCTTTAAAAGTGAATGGACTTCATTTGCCCTGGCTTTTGTCTTTCAGGCTACACATAGGCAGCCTTATCCCTGCAGACACTACTAGGTACTTAAAAAAACCATCCCCGGCATGTTTTGATGACAATAATGACATTATAGTTAATTATGCAGTTGGGGATTTTGTGTTTCAGCAAGTACAAGAGGAAAAGGATGTAGGTGTTGTGGTGGATGGTTCACTTGAATTCCACTCACACATTTCTGAACAAGTAAAAAAAAAAGCAACATCTATGATTGCAATAATTAAAAAAACTTTTTTCAAAAAAGAATATCAAATGAGTTGGTCTCAAAACCTTAATTTGTACCCATGGTTTTTCCTGACGCTAATCAGGGCTCCATACACTGACACGCTCCTCTGCATGGTTTTCAGGAAGAAGCGTCTAATTGACTGTATATTTTGAATTGCAGTTGCCAATGTACAAAAATGATATTCTCATGGAAATACTCTAGAATTGAACGTTAATCAAAGCTAAGCATCAAGTCTGTATATATGGAACTAAATGTGATTCCAAGCAGGGTTAGTGCATCAATAACAGCAACTTGCTTGGTATTTCTTAATCTTTTGTTAGACATTGTTATGCAAACTATTATAACCAATTTCATCAATGTCTTATTTGCAATTTTATGTCTGTTGAAAAAAAACAGTGACTTAATCTTATGAATGTGCAACATGTGTGCTTTTTAGTCTCCATTATTATTATTATTATATTATAATCTTCATTCACAAACCACAACTGACACTGGCTTTATTTCCCATTCCTCCGCCCACCGAAACAGGCACACCACTTGTTGTGCTTCGCTCTGCCTCCGGCTGTATTTATGTCAGAGCCATTGTTGGGTTTTGCTTCATCTGAGGTTTAATTGTATCCCTCCCCGCTGTAATACTGAACTCATTACAGCGACAGGGAAGTTTCATTACGAATCAAGGCATGAAAGCAGAGTGCATTGCAGATGAGGCTGTGCACACACTGGCTCAGTGACATGCTTTGCATGATTCAGTGTTTGTTACTTGAAATGTCTCGCAGTCGGAGATTAGACAGAGTTGATGTCTCCCCAAAGGCAAAGTTTCTTGTTTGGAGATAGACACAGATGCACGCACACACACACACACAGTCATGATTCACCAGTCACCAGAAGAAGGGTATGCCTGTCACTTCAGATCTCTGTATCCACTTTGATGTATTAATTTCCCTTCCTCTTTCACAAACTCGCTCGCTTTTGTGTTGAGACTCAAAGTGCGGTCAATTGCAACGTTTCCGTCTCCCCCCAGCCACACCGGGCCATATGCGATGCCACACTGAGACAGGGGATTAAGAGATGAATTAAGTCGAAGCTTGGGCCATATCCTCACCAGTATCACACAGACACCAACAGAGAGATGAACACCCGGCCTCCACATATGGCCATTTATCCTCCCAGCCAGGGCAGGAGGCCGAGCTGGACACACACTAACACACATCCACAATTGGATGCACACAGCCCCCCCCCCATGTTTCGTCTGGAGGGTGTCTTCCAGCCAGCAATAATACCGCCCAACCCCTTGTAAAGCCTGCGGGGGATTATCCTCTTTCAAAATGTACAACACTGACATTTGTTACCATGCGCTGGCTGCTATTCTGATCTGTCGGTCTGTCACTTCAAAAACATGAAGCGCTGTCCCGTGGGATCAGATTGTAGTTTTCTTAAAGACCCAGTCATATGGACTGAAATAAGTGCATAGTTAACTCCAAGCAGTCGCTCAAACATGCATTCCATTCGTTGTGATTGTTCCCAGTGCTTCCTATATCAAATCTTATGTAAACCAGAGCGCTGTTTTTCTTCTTTCCTCCTGTTTCTATTCTTGTACACATGTGCTTCTTGGCAAGACATCTACTTATCCTGTACACATGCATTTGTAAGTACTGTATAAAACCCCAGCTATCTGGATGAACATTTTTCACCATTATTGCGGTTACTTTGATGGAGCCACATCACTGATGCAGCCATACCCAGCATCATGAGAAACACCCTGTCTGGCGTTACTGCTATGCCAGGACAGATCAGAGTCTTATATATATATATATATTTTTTTTTTTAAGTTAAAGGTACTATTAGGAGGCTTTGACCATAGAGACGTTATGGTGAAATGTTTCGATGTGGCTTGTGCTCTACTGGCACGCGAACCAGGACGCACAAGTACTTGCACAAGCATTAAAGTGACAAATTCATGCTATTCCAATAATTGACAGTTGGTTGGGGTTACACACCAAGACAAGTTCCAGTGAGCCATCAAGGGCCAGGGAAGGAGACAATCTCAGAACCCATCCACTATCGGTCTGGCGACAGTTTAGCTTCTGGGGGCCACGGCCAATATTTCGAGGGTTCCGGTGTAACCAGCGGATATATTGACCAGGACTCTTCTGTGCGCCGGGTCCGATTTGCAACTTGAGATGCGAGAATGTAGTTGGAGTTGAGAGACGACTAATCTCTTGAGATATTTCCAATAAAAAGATTTTTCTTTTTAAAAGCTAATAGAAAGCTAAATCGCTGTCAGACGATAGCTGATGGGTTCCGAGATTACGTTTCGGCCAATGCGTTCTTCCTCTTTTGCTCTCACTACACCTGCATGCAACCAAAGCCCACTCAAACGTGAGGTCAGTACTAAACTTTGTCGCTCTTTAGCCTACGTCATCTGACTTCCTCCTTTGCTCCTGTCACAAATATTATCGCAACTAGCGGTCGCCGGCTAACACACTTATCATTTTGGACCTCCTTGCGGGGCCTAAGCTTACCAACAGATGATACAATTGATTTGTAACCATCAATCCCTTCATCTGTCCATCACTCATTCCATCACAGACGTGTGTGTGTGTGTGTGTGTGTGTGTGTGTGTGTGTGTGTGTGTGTGTGTGTGTGTCTGTGTCTGTGTCTGTGTCAGTGGGGGAGAAGAATGCAAGATAACGTATAAAGGATAGGATAAAGTACTGTGGCTGGAGGGAGAAACAGGGAAAGTGACAGATGGTGATAGGGTGATGGGGGAAGGATTGTGTGTTACTAGGGTGTGTGTGGGGAGGGGGGGCATGTATCCATGTGTGCATGTTTGTAGGATTAGTGTGTGTTTGTATGCTAGTAGAAACTGTAAGACATTGGATCTGTTTGTGTGTGTGTGTGTGTGTGTGTGTGTGTGTGTGTGTGTGTGTGTGTGTGTGTTATGTTAGAGGGATCTGTGAGACTGAATGGGCTGTGTGAGGCGGCGGCAGACCGGTCACACCCCTCGCCCAAGCCTCTGTGATGCTTTTTAGACAGAAAACTAGTACACGCTGGACGTACTCTCCACGTGGTTCTCTCCATCTACCTCCAGGCTCTGTTTGACTCTTGCATCCCCTTTCAGAGACTTTTTCTGGGGCATGTCAGGGTGAAATCCCCCCGCCTCACCATCATGAAGTGGCTAGCATCTGTGCGCGCAATGTTGGCCGGGAGCAGCCGTAGTGCCCCCGTGACCCCTGCTGCCAGCCCTAACATGCCCTCCAAGGTAGATCTGCACGCCAAGCGGGTAAGCTGCAAACAGAATCCCGACAGGATGCCTGACCTGAAAAGCAGAATGTTAATGGTGATGGTTAAAAACTGATAAGATGTGTGTTGATTTATGGCTTCTTGCAGTTGTAAGAATGAATTTTCTTCTTCGATGTTCTGCTTGCTTGAGGGTTTCCCAACCAATTCTGTCAGCTAAATGCTGTTTTCATGTGTCTCACACGGCTTTTAGTATTTTCCTGGATTGCCTGTTTTATTGATTTTTACGATCCGTCTAATTGCCCTTGGATTTCAATCAGGTGAAAATGAGTGCTGTGGTGTACAGACGAGACAGTGCGCTTGTGTGTATGCGCGTATGCAACCTGCACAAAATCACTGTCCAGGAATGCGTACAAGAAGCCATGAATGAGATTGAGTTTATTTTGCTTGGACGTCCTGCTTCCCTTTGCTTACAGTGAGTCTGAATCAGTGCTTGACTGTGCTATTGTATGGAAATAGCTATACCCTCCCTCCTGTACCAAATCTCCCATTATGTCCAAGCATAATAAAAAATACAATCAGCTACATGTTCTCAAGGTCTACTCGTAAATCCGCGGATATTTTGTTGGAAAGGAAGTGCGCAGCAAAGTTGGAGAATAATAGGTCTGTGTATTTGTGTTTGTGTGTGGAACCACAGTATTAATCCCTCACCCTGACCCCAAGCTGCACTGATCCTGCAATTATCTTCCAATATTACAATGCAAGCCCCTGCTGCCTGATCCTTCTCTAACGGAGACTCAAAATGTTGAGTTGTTGAATGAATGAATGTTGTTGAATGAGCAATATTATATACTTCAATATGGAAAAATCAAAAAAAAAATTGGGGGGGGGGGGGACCGACGACACATGCAGTGGTCTCGTTAATAGCTTATGCTTGTTTTGTTTTTTTTTGAATAAAAACAAATATCTATTAAAACCGAACAAAAGATTGCAGGTAATCAATGTGACCTGCCGCCTTTCATGATTGTTTTAATTAATTTCACTGCTAATGTATTAAATTACATGAACACTCTAGATTTTAATGTATTATTGATTGCTGCCTTTTAAAACAGAAATAACACAAACTGTTTTGAATGTTTTGAAAATGATTATAATCAGTCATCAACCTTTTTATTTAAATTGATCTGAAAAGATTAGAGACTAGAGGTGAATCAGTCACACCACAAACAAAGGCCAAGTTGGCAACAGCAGTGCTTACCTTCGGGCCCTCAAAAAGCTAAAAACAGCCCTGCTAGCTGGTGTGTCTAAAAGTTGGAGGAGCTGCTAGACAAGATGCACCTGTCACAGGGAGACGCGCAGCATGTTGCCAAGGAATAAATGCGATGGAGAGATCTCTTTGTAGCCCTATGTCCCACAGGGGTTGAAGAGGAGAAAGTAAGTAGCGTTAAGCGGTAACGTCAGTGACATGTCTGAGCTGTTGCGGAGTTTTGCCTCTTAATGTAACGTTATCATCAGTGCCCTCACTGTAAATGCAAAAGTCGGCACCTGACTCGTTAGCTGTTAACTGTAACGTTATCGTTAACATTGAACAGGCTAATGTTAGCTAACTGGTAACGTTCACAAGCTAACAAACCTTCAACCCCAATGTTAATAATCAAAGTCGCTAGCAAGCTTACCAACTTGGGTTGAATTCCCCCTTGCAGCTGCAGCTGTCCTGAGCTCTGCATTGTCCTGGTGTTTGCTAACTTTATGTAACGTTAAATAATTGCAGCAGTAATCTATCCCACCACGGTGAGCCGTTGTACGTCACTCTGACAGTCTATACCGTGTGTGCGCAACATGCAAACGTTTATGTTGTCAAGGAGGTTTAATAAGAACTGCAGACACTGCTCCACACAACGTGTCAGTTAACACTCAGTGTAGGGGAGCCTTAACCATTAATTAACCGTAACGTTTGAAAGCGCGGTTAATAGTGAAATTGGTTAACCGCTGCATCCCTATGTGCAACACCCTGTGTTGATGACACATCCTTATTTACAGTGGTTCCACTCCAAACTGGTGGAAATGTGGGATGGGTGGCTAGATAACACCAAGGTTCCAACAATCCTGAACGGAACCGGTTCCAGAACCAGAGCTAATTTGGTGGTAAAGGTCTATCAGGTGAAGCAGTAGTTCAGCAGGGGTGCAGCAGGAAATAATTGATACATGTGTGAGTTCCTTTAGCCGTCTCTCTAGAGCACACACACACTGAGGCTGCGAACATCCAAAATTTGTCATAAATATTAACGAGTGAGGACCGCTTCATTCCGAAAGCACTGGGGGGCTGCGCTGCAAACTTATTACACACCGATGAATGACACCCTTCAAGCATGACTTCTTCAATGTTTGTGTGGTGGATGCTAGCTTGATCACGATGCACAAGTCCTTTTCAAACCTCAAGTCTATTGCAACTCATTCCTACTGCACCACCGCCCATGTACAACTCTGTGGTTGGTTTCTCTGTATTCTATCCTACAGCTGCTTCTGTCACCGTTCCATTCATTTGATATGACCTGATCTGAACCGGACTACACCGAAACATGTTTGTAGTCTGGGAATGTGTTTCATACCAAGAATATTTATTCACCTCTGGAGCAGTTGGCCGTGTTAGAATGATTTATTTAAATCTCAAGTGGCACCAAATGACTTGAGATACTTTAAATACAAGTCTCAGTCCTCTTCACAGTGAGCCGTGGTGCCCTTTGTTGGAAAAATAAACTACAGGCAAAAGAACTCAAAGTCCAAGCATTTGTGTTTAAAGATGTGTATATTATAGCCAGCAGATTCTTAGAAAGTTCAGAATATCAAAGAAAACAAACTGTATTCTAAATCGATGCTTATACAAACGTAGATATTTGAAATAAGTGTGTCTACTCATCTGTAATGATTCCAGTTCCTTTGGATGGGTACAAAGGCATGAGAGCAGCTGAAAGCAACTATCAAACTCAAATGACTTTGCCCATTACTTGCTCCTTTTCATTCTGGTGCGGCTTTGGCGGTTAGCTGCCCTCACTTGTATCGAAAATGTTCAGACAATGTAGTGGAGTGATTACTTCCTCATCTATGGCCCAGACAGGAATTGGGGGCCACAAAGTCAGAATTTGTGTGTTCCTTCCCAGCCTAATAGCAGATAATGAGGGCAGAGTAATATTGAATCACCTAATATTTACAGCAGGAATGTCTCTGACCGAGGCCTGGTGATTGATGAGCGGGCTGCGCCCCAATCATCCAGTCTTACGAAATCACCGAGAGCCAGTGAGTCGGGTTGCAATGTTGTGTCTTTTCTCAAACAGCCGCAGACGGTGACAGATAGAGGAAGCTGAGGAGATGAGGAGAGAGTGCCAGGTAGAAACGGAAACATTTTTCTGTCCACATTTTAGCCATTCAACTGATTTCTCTCTAGATTCATACACATAGAGTATATAGTATAGTATACTGATTCACTATACTATAGTGTATATAGTATACTGTAGGATCACTAATGCTGCGTTCGGAAGTCGGAAGCCGGTGCTGGGAATGAAGTCCCATCCGAGTTGATCGGGCTCCAGTACAACAAGTATATATGAATGTTTGAACGAATGTTTGCCCTACCCAGGTTAGCCGTTGTTAGCAATGCATACAAACACCGCAGCAACATTGAGTGTACGACTGGACTAATGAGACACAAATAAGACAGAAGTGCTGTTAAACTGTATATGGCTGAAGCTTTGACTGCTGTTGATGCACGGAGCAGCCATGTGGGATTTTGAGGTCTGCTTTGCTTGGGGTGCTGTGAGGTTCCCGACTTTCCGAGTCTTCAGGGGCCGTTCCAATTGAAATTTTTGACTTGGAACTCGGAAATTCCGACGTCCGAGTACAAATGGAACGCACCATAACATTAGCAGTTAGGAGTTAAATTCTGCAACTTGTAAATATATGATAGAGGTTCTATCTAGAGGTTATAGAGGATAAAGATAAGAGGGAATGGAAAAGAGAGGAACAAAACAAGGTGAAAACTGAAATTAAGAAGTGAAATATAGAGAGCACATGACTTTAGTTGGCTCAAAGAGAAGAATGTCATTTCAATGAAAGCCACACTAAACAGATGGAAACAAATGAAAACCACCCACCAAGCAAAAGGGTAAAGCGTTCTTGAAGCTAAACATTCAACCCCACTGAAACACTCGGTTACAGACCAAGGGAAAAAGAGAGAGAGGAGAAAAAAAAAAAAAAAAAAAAAAAAAAAAAAAAAAAGAGAGAGAAGTTTTTAGGTGAGGGGTGAAGAGGGGAAAGCTTTTGTTTTATCAGTGGACAAATGTACCATGAATCACTAACTGCTGCCAGCATTGTCCAGTCTACCTTTGCTTAATCCTCCTTTCAGCCTTCTCTTTGGCCTTTCAGACCAATATGGTAACCCCCTTATTACGGTTGTAAGCGGTGAGGTTGTGAGGTGTTCCCGAATGCATGTACTTTGACCTCTTGGATGAAATCTTAATTGTTTCTGAAGGTGGTGCCCTTTTCTGTCTATTCATACATGTTGGGCAACACTGCTCATGCTATGTAGTCCTTCCTCTTTTTTTGTTAATAGTGATATTTTATACTTTAAAAAATATGTCACTTGCAGCATGTGATTTAGTTAAACCAGCAATCTGTTTCTGGAGAGGTCAAAGTGTAGTTTGTCTACATTTGAATTCAATTATTTCATCCCATAGACATCCAGCATTTCAACAAAGCTAGGCTCCCTTTAAACTGAATGAAGAGGCATAAAAAGAGTATTGCATGTTTGACTGACTGTGGTATTCCATTATTAAAATAGCACTATAACATGTGATAAGGCCACTAGCTTAAGATGGACATGTATAGCCAACCAATGGAAGGATGACCTATCTTCCTCTGTGAAGCGGCAGGTCTTGTCACTCTTTCAGTAATTGCTTAAATCACCCTTAACTAATCGGCTCAAACAGACCAGGGGCGCTCTTGCTCTCGCTCTGTCCCTGTCGCCCGTCTTTTTCACTTCATCGAGTGTAGCTGCTTCTGCAACCCATTGCTCCATCTGCTGTCTCAATTCCCCTCTTCCTATTTCCCGCACTTGCTTCCTCCTCTCCAGTAATGTAATAGTGAATGTAAAAAATGGATTCAGCTAAAGGCTGAATAATGCAACATTAAGATTGATTTCCCTAATAGATAGGAGGCTCATCTAGTTGTGTTTATCCTCTATACATCCTGGCTCCCCCTCTCCGGATGTGACTGGCCTCTCCCTGGCTTCCACAAGTGCTATAACGCTAACAGCTCATTAACTGTCTGGCTTTCTATCTCAGTCAGTTTTTCTCACTCTGCCTCAACTGTTACGCTGATAAATCCCCATTTACTCTCTCTGTCTTTGTCTGGGAAGTGACTGTGCTGGCACTGTGAAGCCCCATTGACTTGTCCATTGACTTCTCTCTCTCTCTCTCTCTATTTCTATCATCCCTTTCCTCTTTTTCTCCCTCCATCTCTCTGTCACAAGATCGGCTACTCTTGATCCTAAAACAAGCATGAAGACGTGAGCTCACAGGAATACACACTCACAGACACAAACGCACACTCTCTTTTCTCTTTAGCCCTGACAACACTAGGGCTGCTCCCTCTTAGTCCATTAGTCGACTAATCGGTCATTTTGGTCTTAGTCAACTTAATTCAATTTTCAATTCAATTTTATTTATAGTATCAAACCATAACAGAGTTATCTCGAGACACTTGACACACATTTCTTAACATTGCAATGTTAGCGTGGCCTTAATTGAGTACAGCATTTCCGAGTTGCTCAAGGTTTAAATCAAAGTGCAGTCGTTTAGAATGTAAGAAAAAAACAATAAATGCATGTATGTATGTGGTGTTATATACAACCTTCAACCTACACTATACTAAATCGTAGAAAGAAATCATTAAAAGGGCTGTACTCGACTTTCAGAGCATTAATATAGCAGCAAACTAATATTTAGATGTATAATATAAAGATGAAGTGGAGTAATGGCGTCCTGAGCAGAGAATAAAGTCCCACTCCCTCTGTGTGTGTTGTAATCCGAGTCCGGCTGTGCGTGCATGTTAGTGGAACGGTCTGTGAGAGCCATGTGGAGGCAGTCCCAGCCCGCTGTTTTTTCAGAATTTCGAGTAAAGCCCCTTTAAAGCTGCACTTATCAATATTGTTATATTAACAATGGATCAAATGAGTGTGTGTAATGTGAAAAATGGTCGCTCCCACACTGTTTGCTAACACATCAGAAATATTAACTTCAGAAGGGGATATTATGTTAATGTTTTGTGCACAAAATATTGACATATTATCCACGGGGCCAAAAATGTTAATGCAGGTTTGAAAATAATAATGAAGGTAAAGTGTATCAGTTAATTATAATAGTTGTGAAAGTAAGAACAAAAAAAGGAGGAGTCAGATTTCGAAGGTCAGTAGAGTTTCATGTGTTGGTCCTCGTGCTCATGATCTCTAGTATTTTGCTGTTACCATGGTAATGTCAGACCTTTCCCCAAGGACAGGTTTGATTTAGTTTGCTATGACACTATGTGGAATTCTCTGCATTTGCGTTTTGTTTTTGGTAAAGAAGTTAGTTCTTCTGGCTGCAGTGTAGCAGGAAGTGTTCAGTGTTCAGTCTCCACCTCTTGTTGCTGGCAGAACTGACCACCAGGATTGCCAGGTTTGTCTGTGTCCACTAGTGCCACAGACACGGTTGTACTACCTCAGTTTGTATTTAGTTAAAGGTACTCTGTGTAGAGTTTTAAGTATTTTATTAGCTAAAACCAGTGTCTTCAATCAGAAATATGTCCTCATTGGTGTAAAATGACCTCTGACAATGATCTGACTTATCCTCGTTAGCGAAGAATTTATTATCTGTATTTACATTGGACATTTGGTCATTTGGCCATTTTGAAAAACTATAATCGCTGAGAGGGACTTAAAGCACTAGCATACCTGTCTAGCTAATCCACAACGCGTTTTCGTTCAGAGCCAGCGTCACGTGACTGAAACCAGCTGAAGCGGAGTAGGAGATCAGCGAGAGGCGCTCGTCACCGCCCCGGCAAATTTGAAAGCCTGCACTGCACTTTAATTAATAATGGAGGATCATACTTATGGCGAGCCACAGGAGAAGGAATCCTCGTCGCCAAAAAAGCGAACATTGGAAGACATTTTATCATAGCTTCTTGGTACATAACGGCTACCGTAGTCGCAACACGCATTTGAAAAAGTGAGGCGCTAGAGAGCACTCTTCGTTTGAATGCAAAATACAATTTCACCGCTAGACGGGAGAAATTCCTACACAGTGGACCTTTAAAGCAGCTACAAGGAACTTTCAGTTTGTGTTGATTCTAGTGGTAGAGTGTTTACCACACCTGCTGTCGTAAAGGTCTTTAGCAATAGTTTGTTGTAGCAACAACGTAAATGGAAGGGGGATGTTATTCCATGTAGGCTACTGATGTACAACCACGTCTCACATTATAAACTTATTTTATGAATGGAATAGACATATTACATACTTGTCTAGGAGGAAGAGGGCCAATTTGGGGTCGATTTTGAATCCTTTCCAATCCAGTAATTGTCTCCATATGTCAAAAGCTGACCGAGATTGACTCGGGTTTTCGCCCGTCGTCTGTCACTTTCCCTTTTAGCCTTTAGTTGTTCTTTGTTTAATTTCCTTTTTTTTCTGTGATGGCCCTGCCCTAACCCAGCATTAACCATAACTGCAACAAAAAAATTCTAAATTCTAAAATAAAATTAGGCCCATATAAAGAAATCTCCTGCTACCCTTTACCTGGCTGGATACACTAACAAGGGCTTTTCCGGTGCTACGCCAAAATCTGTGCGAGTGTTGTTGTAGCGCCGTCTACCTGCCGTATATTATTTTGTGACCTGGGCAAAAAACTATAGAAAAATAGTTCTTTTCACTGTTAGTCTCGTTTGCTGTTACGGGTCATTTATGATCATCAGATGGAAAATTAAAGAGTTTCAGAAACATTTAAAAGTTGCTCGTAGCTACTTTAATGTGTGGTCAGTGCAGCTCAGATAACACTCAATGTGGCCTCTTCAGTGATAAGAAGCATTGAAGTTCACTGTTTGTACTAGACATCCACTGGTCTCTCTTTCTCTATGGTTTCTCTCCTCAATAACCTGTCCTCTCCATCTTGGCCGAACTCACAAAAAAAAAAAAAAGTAGCACTTCCAAATTTCATCAAAAGCCAGGACACAGCACATCTCACCTACGGTCTCTTTTATGTGGGAGAAATGTATAAAGTGAAGTAGCGAGGGAGACTGAGAGCAACATATTATAGAAAAGGAGCAGGAGGGAGAGAATGTGTTATGCAATGTGTTATTTTTGGGATTGCGGGGGAGAATTGCCTCACTCATGTGTTAATACGATGCTGGAAGCCTGTGAGAGAGCCACATGTGTGCGGTATCTCCCATCCCGGCTTGATTGGTAGACGTGTGTGTGTGTGTGTGTGTGTCTGAGAGAACGGCTGAAAACTTGATGCTGTTCCTCACATCTCCCGCTCACTGCTGAATCATATCTCTCCTCTCCATATTCTCCTCCTGTGCTGCATGGCCTTAGTTTGCTCATAACCTTAAGAAAGACCTTCTACCTCTCCATTAACTCTCATTTTTCCACATTGGTCTTCAAGAGCTAACATGTTACCCTTCTACCTGGCTGTTTAAAACTTCCCGATGATTATTTACTTAAACTAGCTCTAATTCTTTAAGTTCTGGCCATCATCTGTTATTTGTAATTACATTGTACCCAGTAAGTTAATTGCTGAGTGCTGAATTGCTGAGAACACGACAACACTGCTGAAAGAAGTCTCGGAAACTTATTTGGAAGAAACTAAATGTGAACTGTAAAATTACTAACTGCATAAAACTGGCTGTTGTAAACGGCCAAATTAAAGTCAATCCTTCTTCTTCTTAACAAATCCAAATTTAAATGCAGGACCTTTTCTTATAACAGAGTATTCCTACACTGATGTGTTGATACTTGTACTAAAGTGAAAGTACTGAGTAGTCTGAGTACTTCTTCCACCATTGCATGAATGAAGAGAAGCCTACAAGATAGTTTCCAGCAGTCAGCTTTAGTCCACTGCTGCTCTCACACGCCATGCTCTTCTCACTGCAACATTTTCTCACTTGCACCCTTTTGATTATGAAGATGGAGTTAAACCATCAGTGTTGCATGCCTGCTGCCACAGCACTCACCTGAAAGCCAGGGATTATGTTAGCCAGCATCACATGTAGTTGTCGAGCAGATAAAATCATCAGTGGCCAAAATGTCTGTTGGGAAATATGCCAGAATAATTCATCAATGAATTAATAGCATAATAGTATGTAGTAACTATTTTACCTCACTAGTTTTACTAGTTTCCTGTCAGCTGTAGCATGCTAGTCGGTTTAGCCAGGTTAGCCGGGTTAGTCAAACTTAATGGACGATTTGTTTCAAATATCTTTGGAAACACTTAAAACATTTCATTTACAATGGCATCCCCTGAATGTGTCAATTAACGGAACGAGACAAAACCTGACTGGAAGGCTAGTCCTTCTCCTCACAGCGTTCAGGCAGCCTCCCACTGTAGCTTCAGACCATGCCAAAGTAATAACTAATGCTGTATATCGCTGCGGATATCAGTCGTAGAAAATACTAAATTAAAGCGTGTAGGTGTATGTTTTTGTGTATGGTGCTGCGTCAGCACAGTGGTTCCATTCAAAAGAAATAGTGCAATTAGTCTTATCGTCACTCCCTGCTGTCCTGAGCTTAGTGTTTCCTTGTGGCGACGAGGTCAGAGCCTAGAAACCAACTGTCAACGCTGTAAGTGTTTTACATTCACATATAATCTATTCCATGTGAGTTGGCTGACTGAACTGATGGAAAACAAATAGGACTCAAGCTGTAATAAACCATAATTCTCCTTTTAATTTAGTACCTAATTATTATAAAGCGCTCTGAGGAAGCCTGTTAGCCGAACACTCAAAATGTAAAAATGTACATTTAAGAAGGACGATGTCCAAAGGAAGAGGAAGAAAGAGAAAAAAAAAAAAAAAAAAGAGCGGCAGGAGACACATCAGTCAAAGGCGGGCTGGAATGCTGGCCGTTCTCATTTTGTGTTATTCAACCAGAGTGGACGTTATTTAAGCTGGCATACACAGGTTTGGCCTGGATAAACAGCAAAACACAGAGCGGCGTCCAAGCACCATAATCAGAATCATATACAAGTTGGCCAACTGGTCATTATAAGATACTTAGAACAGAGCGTCCTGGGCAGAGCCAAAGAACAATCACTTAAAACTTTGTCTCCTGCTCTGACAGATTTGCTGAGGAGCAAAAGTGAACTGTCTATCATTTAAAAGCATTTGCGAGTGTATATTTTTGTCAATGTCAAATCCGAACCCTGCTCGTGACCTTTGACCTTAAATATTGGGCCAGAGCATTGGGTGGGTGGATAATTGCTGGAGTAGGAACTACAAAGAAATAAAGTCTTTTTGTTCTATAAAGCAGGGGTATTCAACATTTTTTATGCCAAGGACCCTTTAACTGAGAGAGGCGGATAAGGTACCCACTATTACATATATTGTATAAAATTAGATTAGATTCAACTTTATTGTTATTGTTCAGAGTACAAGTACAAAGACAACAAAATGCAGCTTGCGTCCAACCAGAAGTGCAAAAAGTGCAGAAAAGTGCAATCTGATATACAAGTATAGACAGGACAAGAAATATAGTGCAGTGTAGACAGTAGTGTACAGTTGGTTTACAGAAGGTGGTTTTGAGTAATATAAATTAAATATAAATGTGTGCAGTGTATTAGCAGTTACCTTTAGTGATGCACCGAAATGAAAATTCTTGGCCGAAACCGAAACACCGAAAGAAATTAAGCCAATTATTAGTACCATTGCATTTATGGATATGACTGTGTACTAACTTTACTAAAATCAAGGCATTGCAATTGTATAAATTAATATTAAAGTTTAATTAAAAAAATATCTAGCAGAAATATGGCTACAATCTGATAGTCACATACAGTATACAGTAGCCTAAGAACAGAATAGCTTACCTATTGTTATTATTATTATTATTAATTATTATTATTATTAATATTATTAATATTATTAATTGAGGCACTTTCTTACAGGATTTCACTGAACATATCAGACAACGAGGGTGCATGCCCCTCATCTGGTGCAGCGAGACAAGTCTTTTTCTGCGCTCTGATCTCCTGCGACTGGCGCCGCTCCGCCTCGCCTCCACGCGGGGTTCTCCGCATCCATCGCGCCTGGATCATTTCCGTGGCGCCTGCTTTATTTCCGCATCCAAGTAATGGTCTTTATAACGCGGATCAAGTACAGTCGCGATGAAGTGCAGAGGATCCGAACAGATCTCACTGAAACGTGTGCTGACAGACTCTAAGAGCACTTTTCATTGTTTTCACTCCGTGGTCCGTCTCAACCTCTTTGCTTAGGAGACGCTTTGCAGGTGGATCGGATACTGACACACGTGCAGGTCGCGTTTTCTGTTTACGTCATCACAACATTTTCGGCCGTATTGTTTCGGTGATAAAAGTATTTCGGCCGAAAACCGAAAATGCCCTTTTGGGCCATTTTCGGCCGAAAATTTTCGGTGGCCGAATATTCGGTGCATCCCTAGTTACCTTATAAGAGCGGATTAAATATGGCTATCACTGCATGAAAAGTGGGATTTTTGTCCCCGTAAACGCCCGGAAATCTCCCTAATTTTCGGCAGTTAAAGACAATTTACAGCCTGTGAACGTCGCGTCCGTCTGTGCCACATAATGACGGAAACGAACCAAGACGTATGTGGAGAGCAGCGAAACCGCGCATAGCCACAGAATGTCTGGCCTGGCTTGAATTACCTCACTCAGGTATTGGCTGGCTGAAACCACTACTTTTAAACAAGAAAAATCACTCGTGGTTGGTTGGAAGATCACTGCCAACCAATGGCGTCATTGTCAGCATCGGTATCTATTTCCTTATACAGCTCTCGCTCGACTCCGAGCTGAACTCTTCACAGCTTCCTCCTGCGAGGCAAGATCTGGTTGTTTCTACCTGAAGCTCCTGCGTACTGTCTCGTAATATGTCTTACAGGCAGCTGGAAAACAATTAAATGAGAGTGGTATGAATAAAATACAAAAACAACTAAGTCACAGTATAAGTAAACCAGGAAGGAGAAAACAGTAAAAGTTACTTACACACAATGGCGTCATTGTCAGCATCATGTAAATCTGGACTTGCAGACATAGCTCCGAGCAAATATAGGTTACGACCTCGTTATGAGGCGAGGTTAGTCAACAAACAAACAAAATGTATGGTTAAGATCGGTATATTAACATATCTACTTCCTTATACAGCAGAATGAAAGCATATTCTTTAATCTTACCCTTGCTCCGGTTCATAGTGCCTACAATTTGCCTCCGAGTTGTGAAGACAGCGTACTGCTTCCTGTAAATTACAAGACCAAAAAAATACACTTTTATAAACAACTTACACGCTGGCCCCGCTTAGCTCTGCCCAATAAAGAATTGCGCTGAAAGCAGCCAGGCACACAGCTGGGCTGCTCGCATTTAAACTGGCGTGCATGGCGGGGTTTAAAACATTACTGCCAAAGTCTAAGGAGCCTGTTTAACATCCAACGACAGTCATTGTACTAACTCAAGAGTTAATAAACAGTACAGACTAGCTCGCCCTCTCGTTAATAATCATATACTTACGTTGTCTATTCCTTTTCTGTGGACGAATCTTGAACAACCTTTTTAGATGCGTGGTTGTGGTCCCGTGATAACCAAGTGAAGTTTGACAAGAGTGTACAGATTAGACCACTCTTTTACCAGTTGGCCTGAAATACTCCCATACTTTGGAAGCTTTTGGTCTAACTTTTGGAGGGCTCATCTGCCTCCGCTATTTTTCAAATAAAAGCAGTGAAGGCGGGGACCGGGGGAGGGGGAAGAAAGAGGATAGGAGATTAACCAGCAGGGCGCGCGCGCACAGCCCGCAGACTGGTGTGGAGGTGAATTGAAGTGAGCCGTTTGAGACGGGAGACCAAAAATAAATAGGGGGTCAATAGTAAAACAACATGTCGACAACAAAAATTGCCGTCTACTTGGATGACGGACCAGTTTATTCTTTTTGGTGTTTTTCATTTGAGCGTTTTAATGGAATACTGGGAAAGTTTAATAACAACAATAGGACAATTGAAGTCCAGATTATGAGGCAAATTGGCAAATGAGCAGAGCCAACAGCTCCATATGCCATGGACAGGTCAATATGGTGCTGAATTTGCCAGTATTTTAGGAAGACAAATGGTTGGGACTTTGTCATGCAATGACACAGCTGATATGTTTTATGTGAAGCACAGTGTTCTGGTGTCAGCAGAAAGACTTCTCTTAGAAAACTGTACAGTAGTGCCTCTGTCTCCATTCCACCAGACAATCTTGGATGAGCCTCACAAGACATGCAAAGTTGACAACGTACCATCAGATGTACCCTTGTGTCACTGACGTTGACTGTTTTGCCATGACATGCAAACCGGTAATATATCTGAATGTAACTTACTCAATCGATGGATCTAGAGCAGAAAGGTCAGCATTTGTATATGCTAATGATGTGGAAACACTTTTTTGAGACACAGTTTTGAGCAACCCCTCATTGACCCTCTAGCAGAACTACGACCAGCCATTATAAAGCAGTTTATAGTTGTTAATGTTGTGTCAAAAGGTACTGCATTCAAACATGTTATTGCGCAAGTTTCCTGGCTTCATCCCGATCCAGACAGACATTTTTATGGAAAGCCAATAGAAGTTTGGAGCTGGCAGGGAACAGACACGTCATACCCAGCATCATTTCTGCCTGTTGAGCGCATTGCTGGGAGATGTGTGGTTAACACATCCACTGTGCATTTAAGCAAGACCAAAGAAAAGGTCACTGTAGTCATGCCACTATTAGGGGTGGGAATCACCAGAGGTCTCACGATACAATATCATCATGATACTTACGTCACGATACGATATTATTGCGATTTTGAACATATTGCAATATTCTATGTATCACAATTTATTACCTTTTTTCCAACTTCAAATTGTTCCCACTTTCAAAATATGTCCCCAAAAGGAAATTTTGTCAACATCTGTTTTATCTAAAAAGATACATTTCTCCGTTTGTTCATCTCACTTCAATTTTGTTGCTGCAAAATGGGATTGTCAAGCAGACAAACTGGCCAACATATATATAATAATAGATCGATACTTGGCGTCTGTGTATCGATACGGTATTGCCACGGAAAATATCGCGATGCTATGCTGTATCGATGTTTTCCCCCACCCCTAGCCACTATGCACAGTGGTTGAGCTCTAGGAGACTGTGAATTGAAATAAATTGTTTTGTGTATCTTTTTTACATAACATTGGACATTGCTAATGACATACACAGTAATTAATGTAGCATACTTTCATTAAATAAATCAATTCAAGCTAAAATGTAAGAGTCTATAATTAGGCTATACTGAGCCTGATCTATTTATACCAGAAATGTTCTTAAAATTAAGTTAATACCTTTTTAGAAAAATGTCACCTGGGGTAAAACTCCCCCTGCTGCTACCCTGATTTGCGTTTGTATAGCTCACAGCATTTTCATTTACCTGTTAAAGCCCCCCCAACTGCCACGCAAGGCCCACGTTCACGGCAGTTTTTGGCGTTGCCTGCAAATTGGAGTGCAGTCGTAAACGGGAACTTCCACGACAATCCACAGTGCCGCTTACTGATGAAAATTCCACTTTTCATGCAGTTTGTGTAATATGAACAATGTATGAACAACATGTACAAAATTAAGTTGCATTAACGTTTAGGTCGTTAAAGCCTTTGTACATTTTTGTTGGCCATAGAATGCTAAGCCATTAAAATAATAATTGTTGGCATGATTTTATAAATCATGTTTTTAATGGTAAACATACTTGTGGCACAGTGAATCCTAAAGATGAACTGTATCTGTGGATGGCTACCTTAGTGACCACCTTACCTACTACCTGCCTATCATCAATGTATTTTTTTTCACAAATAGGCTGAATTATATTTGCTAATAATATGTTGGATTCATGTTAAGACATTTTAGTTATTGAAAAAATAATAATGCATGAACTCTGAGGACCCCCTGTTGAAGATCTCTGCTATAAAGGAATTGTCTGTTTTTTCATCCACTCTCTGTGTGCAGAGAGGACTATGTGACTTGGAGCTGATCAGTTAAAGTGATGGTTCGGAGTAATTCACCCTAGGGTCCTTTGCAGCCAAACACCCCCCAGAAGCTTTTTTCACCTGGGTCGAACATTGGGAGAGTTAGCTAGAGTAGCGTTATCAGCTGAATAGCTTAGCGCAGGGGCTAATGGACCCACGTTTGTATCTTGTAAGTTACCCCACTAATAATGCCCAAAATGATACCAAACGTCTACAAGTAGTACAAATAGGTTATGCTCTCATAAAATGATGGATTGGAAAGTTTGTAAGTACACCAGAAGTTTATGAACACTTGCCTGCTCTCTTCAGCTCTCTGTTGCTGCTGCTGTTGCTGCTGCTGCTGCTACTGCTACCTGCAGTTAGACGAGTGCTTAGGGACGTCTACAAATTACTACACCGAAAAGAGATGCAACAAAAATACTTATTAATTTAATGATTAAATAAGGTAATGTCTCCAAACTTACCTCAATTATTACTTGTCTCCTGATAGTTATACTACAGCACTTACTTTAAAAACAAAGTTAAATTAAAAAATAGTTTTGTTGCATCGTTGCACGTTTGGTATCATTTTGGGCATTATTAGTGGGGTAACTTACGAGATACAAACGTGGGTCCATTAGCCCCTGCGCTAAGCTATTCAGCTGATAACGCAACTCTACGCTAACTCTCCCAATGTTAGACCCAGGTGAAAAAAGCTTCTGGGGGGGTGTTTGGCTCGAGGTCATGGTGCAAAGGACCCTAGGGTGAATTACTCCGAACCATCACTTTAAACATAGTTATTGCCCCTTTGGGATTGACAGAATCAGTTCACTATTGATGCACTGTAAATTAGAATTTCTAAATTATTTCAGTGCATCAATAAACTGACCGGGGTGACCAGTGTGATCACCTTCCTGTCAAAGAAACTTTGGGAATAATCCAGAGTCAGGGGCCAACACTAGCACAACACACACATTCAGTATGCTCCTATTCACACACTCTGTCGTCACGCCTGCAGTAATTAATTTTCTGGTTGAGTGATTTATGCATTTAAAATGTGGCCACGTTGTCCTTTAACCGTCCATAATGAGATAACAGAAAACACATCAGCTGCCTAACAGTCAGAGACCCGCTCTGCACCGCTGCAGAAAGGTCATTCGCCTCCTCCCCTTCCCAGTCAATGGTAATTACTTTGCTTGGAGAGTGAGAAAAAAACCAACATATTTTTGTATGCGTGTGATCGAAATGTAAATGAATGAGGAAGGAGGATGCAGTAGGCATCAAAATGAATCCCTAATTTGTTTTTGGCTCATTACCGTACACACACACACACACACACACACACACACACAATCACAGTCCTATGACTAGATTAGAAATAAGTTGCGTGACCAGTGAACCACAATATAGGCTATGATCGCTGTTAGACATGCTGTAGGATCATTTATATTTATTCAATTCCATGCCAATCCTTAAGCATGCAGTTGACACTTCTCCATTTGCTCCCTCCCCATCACTGAAGCTGAGTCTGTCTGCAACACCTGCCCTCTTCTGGGACAGGATGGGAAACATCAGCAAGTACATTTGTGATGTCTTCATTTGAGCTCTCTAATCTTTCTTTAATGTCTTTTTGTCTTTTTTTCCTTCTTAATATTTAGCTTTTAGAATAGAGCTCAGCTCAGGCACTTTCAGCTCATGTATGGTGATGTAGAAAGAGAGAGTAGACTGGCAAACAGGTTGGCATTCACATTATTATTTTGTATATTAAATATTTGATAGTAATTCACATAGTTTTACTCATGTTAGGAGTAATGATGCTCCATACCCACTTTCCTGAAAGGTAGAGGTCGACCGATATGGGTTTTCTCAGGCCGATGCCGATCTTTTGAAATCAGGGTCGGCCGATATATGCTGCCGATTATTTTTGGCCGATATTTGCTTGTTTTTAACCTCTATTTGAAAGATAAAATTTAACACTAATAAGTACTTAAGATACACAAAATTTCTCAACAAAAACATTTATTGAATACTTGAACACCAATCTGCACTTGTATACTTACATTAAACATGTATAATGTAAAAAAATATATTGTATAAATAAAAAACAAACGGGTAAGAAGAAAGAAAGAAAATAAATTTAACTTTGTCAAATAAACTTTTCAATTAAAAGATAAAGTTTAGTGCACTTAGCAGCATTTATCAAACAGCTGAGAACAATAAAATAAATTGACCATTTTAACAATAGTAGTGCTGACACACAGTAGCAACCAGCAGCATTTCTTTGTTTTGGTGTTGGCTGGGTGAAGCGCTGCCATAAGGGGGTGGTTTTCTTTTCAGCCATCAGACTTAATGACTAAAAAAGGGGGAAAATACAAGGTTAAGTTAGTATTTTTGTATAGTATCTTCTTCAAGTCATTTTATAGATAGGTATAGATATAAAATCTAACATTTGTTTTATAAATCAGCTAATACAAAACATGTATTTTTGTTTTGTTTGTTGACAGACAAAGCCAAATGGACAAAACCTAATTAAGGGGGGGAAACAACTTTAAGCCAAATGGTTAAATGATTTAATAATAATGTAATAACTATAACTTATAACAATAACGTATTTCACTAGTAAATTGCTGTTGAACGACAAAAACAACCACCTTGGCAAAAGGGTATTTTACAACAACTTTGAATGCACCGCAACGCACCGTCTGTGTTGTTCTTCAGACAAGTAGCTAAACAACGGCAGCAGCACACTGCTTAACATACTGCTGTTGGATCCTATACAGTGAAATAAATCACACTTTACACCGTATAGCTGTCAGCATTTTAATCGTGTTTAATCCATCTGCTAGCTAATGGTAGGCTAACGTTAGCTGCTGACATCCACTTAAACACAGATAGTGGCAAAATTTCAGTCTTAGTATTACTTGATCTCAGTGCTGCATTTGATACGGTAGACCATGACATATTGCTTGACCAATTGGAAAACTGGGTTGGTCTTTCTGGCTCAGTACTAAAGTGGTTTGAATCCTATTTAAAGAATAGGGACTACTTTGTGTCTATAGGTAATTATACATCTGAGCATACAAATATGACGTGCGGAGTTCCCCAAGGCTCAGTTCTGGGACCTCTTCTGTTCAACATCTACATGCTTCCACTGGCTCAGATTATGGAAAACAACAAAATAAGTTACCATAGTTACGCGGATGACACACAAATTTACATAACCTTTTTGCCAGGGAACTATAGCCCAATACAACAATTAAATATGTGCATTGAACAGATTAATGATTGGATGTGCCAGAAATTTCTTAAATTAAATGAAGAAAAAACGGAGGTGGTTGTTTTTGGAACAAAAGAGGAACAATTGAAAGTCAGCGCTCAGCTTTAAACGACAATGTTGAAAACAACAGACAAAGCCAGAAATCTTGGTGTAATCATGGACTCAGACCTGAATTTTAAAAGCCACATTAACATAATAAAAAAATCAGCCTATTATCACCTTAAAAATATATCAAGGGTTAAAGGACTTATGTCTCAGCAGGATCTGGAAAAACTTGTCCATGCTTTTATCTTCAGTAGACTTTACTACTGTAACGGTGTCTTTACAGGTCTCCCCAAAAAATCAATCAGACAGCTGCAGCTGATTCAGAATGCTGCTGCTCGAGTCCTCACTAAGACCAAGAAAGTGGATCACATCACTCCAGTACTGAAGTCTCTACACTGGCTTCCAGTGCCTCAAAGAATTGATTTCAAAATACTTTTACTGGTTTATAAATCACTAAACGGTTTAGGGCCAAAATACATTTCTGATCTGCTACTACATTATGACCCACCCAGACCTCTCAGGTCGTCTGGGACAGGTCTACTTGTTGTCCCCAGAGTCAGAACTAAACAGGGGAAGCAGCGTTCAGTTTTTATGCTCCACATATTTGGAACAAACTCTCAGAAACCTGTAGGTCCGCTCCAACTCTGTTCTTTTAAATCTAAGCTAAAGACCTATCTCTTTGATGTTGCTTTTCTTTAAATAATCTATTTTATTAACTTTAATTTCTTATACTGCACTGTAACTTTTATTCTTATACTGCACTATCAATTTTATTATTGTCTTTTAATGTTTTTAATTTGTTTATTAAAGTTTTTAAATAGTTTTTAATTGTTTTCTTACTGCTCTTTAATGTTTTATGTGAAGCACTTTGAATTGCCCTGTTACTGAAATGTGCTATACAAATAAAGCTGCCTTGCCTTGCCTTGCTGACGAGTGTAATGTTAACTAGCGTCACATGCTGCGATGTTTCTGTTATTCTAACATTCGTTTTCAGAGCAACGCAGGCATATCAGTGTCGCCGAAATGAGTCACAGAAAACCTACTTATTAATCGGCTTGATATTGGCCGATGCCGATTATGTAAAAAAAGCCAAAAAATCGGCAGATTAATCGGTCGACCTCTACTGAAAGGGTAACTACCGTTTTTTTCAACCTGGACCCTATTTCCCTATGTTTTTGTGTCTAAGTGATTGATGGGAACAACAATCTTTGACATTGGTCCAGTATTAAGCAAGAACGCTGCAGTCAGCAGCGGCGAAACAAGCTACAATGTAAGATAATAAGGCAATTGTCCCGCTTGTATTCACGTTCACAAAAGTGCTCGTTTTGCCGCTGACAGGCTCAGATTAATACTAATATAATACAACATTATGGAAAGGATCCCTACAGAGATAGACCTTTAAAACCTCTTTCTGTTTAACCAGAAACAGCTCTGAAGTCGCTAGCGCTAAACCCACCAGGCTCCATTTAAAAAAGCAATACTTTTAGCGTGTTTATTTCAACCATAACTAGATATGTGATGGTTGGAAAAGTGGAAAGACGACCTGAAACGGCTTTTCATAGTTTTATTTGGTTTCTGTCGACTTTGAATGAAGTGTATTTTACAATGCTAAAATGATTATTATTATTTACATGGAATCTGGTGGGTAGAGGTGTGAATCTTCACTGATCTCCCGATTCGATTCGATTACGATCATCATGTCAGCGATTTAATTCGATATCTCGATGCATCACGATGCGTAAAATACATTTTTCTATTAAAGCCATGTAGGATATTTAATTCATAGCTTTTCAAGCTTCAAAAACCAAACATTCTGCAGTGCTCTAATACTAAATAAATTGGATACATAAAACTATACAGCACTGAGCACATGGCACTTCCTGAATGTGCAAAACCTAACCGAATATGTAAAAAGAAATGTTGTTAGGCTTAGATTAAATTGTAAACAGAAATAATCGATTATAAGCCTGCCGATTATTGATGCAGCATCGTCCAAGTCCACAATTCGATGCATCGATTATTTGATTCATTTCAACACCTCTACTGGTGGGTTTAGTGAATGCAATTTCGCGGATGTTTTTGTGTTTATAAAAAGAATACTCTTACTCTTACTTTTTTAACAGAAAGGTCGACCTCCTTAGAAGTCCTTTCCATAATGTTGTCAGACACTTAGAATATTAATCTGAGCCTGTCAGTGGCAGAACGAGCACTTTTGTGAAGGTAAATACAAGCTTTACAATCGCCCCATAACTTACATTGTAGCTTGTTTCGCCGCTGCCGACTCCAGCGTTCTTGCTTAATACTGGACCAATTTCAAAGATTGTTGTTCCCATCAGTCACGTAGACATAAAAACATAGGAAGATAGGGTCCAGGTTGAAAAAAACGGTAGTTACCCTTTAAGGAAAGTGGGTATGGAGCATCATTACTCCTAACATAACAAGTTCTACAGTACGTGACAGTATCATTTTCTTACTGGAGACTAGAGCTGCTGACCTTAAAGGAATTGACTTGCTCTGGATTGAATGAGTTGTAATGACCAATGATGGTCTGAATGCTGTTCCAACATGACACTGCCGAAAAGACCATTTTAATGGACATTTAAAAAGAAGACTTGCCCTAATCCAAGCAAACTGTTGTCAGAACACCCCAAACGGCCTATTAGCTCATTTAGTGTAAAGATGGACACATACACACACGTATATCCTTTGGGACTGCCTTTATCTCTTTTGCCATCTTTTCATTGATCCACTGCCGTGCCTGAAGCTTCTTTTTCATGTTCTCCTCCCTCTTACTCCCTTCTTGTTCTTCGTCTTTGGGTCAAATAGAAAGGGAGGGTAAAGAAAGGCAGCAGTGAAGAACAAAAGCCACAGCATCCGGGGGAGCAGGAGGACAGTCTAAGCAGCTTACAGCAGCGCTACTTTGATGTGTGGACTTGACTGCGGGTCCCACCGGACGGCCCCTGGCTTGGAGCAGCAGCTCTCACTTCTCTGCGACACCTCGGCAGGCCACTGAGAGCCGCTAACACAGACCCCAGAGAGTTGTGTGTTTTTCCATGCAGCCTGCAGTTAGCCTATTTCATTCCAAGCACTGGCAGTTATTTCAAGTCTGCTGTGCTTGTGCCTGACTTCCAGATGGTGTGGACTTTCAACATGTGTGTGAGAATTTCTGCTTTTGCCCCCAGTCGTCACGTACAGCGGCGCCACATGAATTACTTCATTTCAGTTACCTTATGAGATCATGGTCAAAAGGATTGGTAGCCTTCATCAGCCTTCCTTCTACTTCAACTTTGCATTTGTTCTTTTCTTTCTTACATTACTCTTAAAGCTGTCTAATGAGCTTCAAACTTTGAAGGGTTATTTTCTTACGCATCAAAAAGATTTGTGAAAAAGTAATTTCAGGCAGACAATCCAACTGATTTAAAGATCACATATTGTAAAAAGTGAAATTCCCATGTCTGTTTTGATGGTAGAGCAAGTTGAGGTGCTACATAAATACTGTGGAAGTATCAAAACACTCAATCCACAGAGAAATGCACACAGCCTGTATTCAGAAACTGTGCCTTTAAGACAGACCAAGCCGATAATCGGCCGTCGGACAGTCTGGCGAGGTCAGTGACTCGAGTCTGTTCTGTGTGTTCTGTGCTGTCGTCAGTCCGAGGGGCCGTCAGCCTTGATTTTGACCGATTTGACATGTATAATCGGCGGGGCGGGCACTGCCGGCAGTCGGACTCAAACGACCTATTTGATTGGTAGGGTGCTAACCCGGAAACGGGGAGCGGAATGAACGTGACTAGAGTCTCTCAAAATCTGACGAAAGTCTTTTAAACTGACCTTTGTTGAGCTGAAATGAAGACCGATTCAGCAACTGCACGGCCTATTTCTCTCTTAAAATGTTTTCAGAAACATGTTTCGGGGAACTATTTTAGTACAATATGAGATTGTATTCTGAACGGCCGCCATGACAGTCTGGCTTTGAATTTCCGGCGGAACCCAGGCCCACGTGACCCGTTCGTCCAATCAGCTGACGGTGTTCATTTTTGGGTGACAATACAGATTAGCGGCGCCTGCTGTTATGGAGACGTATTAGGTCTCGTCGCTTCGGTGTGTTCCGAGGCACTTTTTTCACTTTTTTTGTGTCTGCAGCTTTAAACGGTCAGGACTTCTGTAGAGTTGTGATGTCACAACTATATATATATATATAAACATGTTCCAGCAGAAATCCCCAAAATACAAGGATGAACCTAAAATGAGCATAATATGGGCCTTTAAGATGCATTACAACTAGTGAAATGATAATTGATAAGCAATTGACAGAAAAGTGATTCTAAAAATTGATTAGTTGATTGACAGAAAATTAATCGGCAACTATTTTAATAATCTGAATTACTGTTTGTGCCATATTTCAAGCAAAAATACCAAATATCTTGACAGTTCCAGATGCTCAAATGTGACAATTTGCTGTTTTTCTTGCTCTTACATTATAGTAAATATTAAATAAATGAAATATTTTGTAGGTTTTGGATCGTTGCCCAGACGGCACACATTTGATGAAGTGACCATGGGCTCCAGAATATTTTATTGTATGGGCATTTTTTTTTACCACTGTTTTATGCAATTAAGAAGATGATCAGCATTAGGCGATGATGAAAATAATTGTTAGTTGCGGTCCTCTTTAAGTTATTTTAATCATTTCAAAAGTGACAAACATTTTTTGGTTCCAGTTTTTCAAGTGTGAGAATTAGCTGCTTTTCTCCGCTTTATGTCTGACCGT
This sequence comes from Perca fluviatilis, assembly GCF_010015445.1. Taxonomy (NCBI): domain Eukaryota; kingdom Metazoa; phylum Chordata; class Actinopteri; order Perciformes; family Percidae; genus Perca; species Perca fluviatilis. Next base: position 22,206,925 of record NC_053134.1, on the reverse strand, counting down.
TGCTCTGAAAAGTTTGAAGATTTCCACTTGGGCTCTGGGAGCTGGTGATCATGGCTTTTAACTACTTTCTGAAATTGTCCTAACAAAAAGACTGATGCATAGTAATACAGTGCATGTGCATTCTTAACTATGACTTTGAGTATTTGGGTAGTTAGCTGCGCATTGGATTTAGCCGCACCATCGTCATACCCATCATATTTGTAAAGACCCCCCCTCTTTGGTAATACTGCCATGATGAGAAAGATGGAAGACAGGAAAAGTAGCTGATCTCATTCTTATTCATGGCTGTAAACCTGCTGCCAGACTCATCCCGCTCAGGTAAACAAAATGAGCGGCAACGTACTCTCTGCAAAAAAAAAAAATATTCTAAGGGACAAAGGAAGGAATCGGGGAGAAATCAAAACAAGTGCTATGGAATAAAGAGGTCGTACCAGGACACGCAGAAGAATCCTTGATCCTGCGGACGTACTCGCTGCTCTTCGCCCGGCCCAGCGCTGTTTCACCACAGCCATTTGTCCACACGTCAGCCTCTATGGCTATTACCATATTGAGTAGGTGGGCTCCAGACCCATTTGTGCAAATATTCGGGAAGCCTGTTGCCTGCTGCTTTAGACCAATAGCATTCACTCTTCTTATCCACATGCCCCCCACCCCCATCTGGGTGATGAGGCCCATTTCACAGTGGGTATTAGCCCTGAGAAAAGAGATGGTTTCCCACCGTCCCCACAGCCAATGCTCAGCCAAACATGGCCTCTCTCACTGCCTGACCTCACGCTCAAGTGGGCCTGCAAAGAATATGTCTTGGATGGAGCGCGCAGAAAAAAAACGTTAAAAAACCCCAAAAGAGGGAATAAAACTCCTTATGTGCATTTAATTACAGCTACTGTGTCAGTTTTCAACTTGCAGTTGTCCACATTATTCCACACAGCTCTGCTTAATGACAAACTACATTATCATTTATTCATCGCCTTCTGTTTTTTTTTTGGTTTTTTTTATGTTCTGATCGACAGCTTCTGACTTAGAGTTTTCCTCACACCTTTCCCACCTCGCTTCCCTGCCTCTGGCGTCTCCACCAGGCGTCAGTTGTGTTTTCTAATTGGCCTCTGACTCATTTTTCAAGAGCAGGGAGTTTATTTGTCTTCTGTCCCTGTGCAGAAACCACAGAATGGCTAATGCCCCAATCTCTGCACTGCAGAATCTGGAGGGGAGTTTGTTTGTGAAATTAACATTCCTGGCCCTCAATATAGAGGCAGGCAAATATGCTTTTTTTTTCTAGTCCTGTTTGTGGTAATTTCACAGTCCAGTAGTCGTGGGAATGCTCTCTAGCTGAGCTGGTAGGATGCTACAGCCTCTGTTTACTTTCCATAGTGGGATGTTACACCTTTCTCCAGTCCTTTTTTAGCCAATCACGTACCTGAAGAAGGGAGATCTCCTTTAAATCACTTATGTCTCATAAGTGAAGGGACAAAGTAAACTCAGACTCCTGTTTTGCTCCAGCTACTGAAGGCTAAACCCAGCCAACGAGGTTACTCCTGCTCCCGCAACAGCTCTGCCTCCTGAGAAATATTTGCAGCGGTAAATCCCCAATCTGCTTTCTGTGCTGAAGATATTATATTTTATTAAATTTGACAAAGGCTGGTGATGAATGTTTATCCTGGGTCTCAAAGTGGGTAATACAACAAATGTTTCTTTATGAATTATGGGAGGATGTGACTCCCTCTCTCCACTGCCGCTTGGATGCAGCTCCAGTTTTTCCTTTCCGCGGCAGAGTCATTACAAAGCCATCAAAGGTTATGAACTGGTACTGTACAAGGCAAAAAAAGAAAAGTCCTTAAACTTGCACAAATACGGACATAAATACACACGAACATCCACCCAAACATACTTTCTTTACAAGTCATTGAACAGTCACTCAAGCCTAACCCTGACTCAGCGCTGAAGATGTTCAATTTCATAAACCACCATGTGAAGCACTTTATTCCACTCCAGGAATCTCAATAATCTACAGAGCCGCTCATCACCAACCCAGACTCTCCTTACCTACATTCAGTCTGGCTGGCTCGGTAGCACCAGTATTTATTTCACATATCATGGCAATGGCACAATTTAATATGTCTCCCACTTATTCCCACTTAGAAAACGGTTGTTTAAAAAAAAAAAAAAAGGAGGATTTCTGCTCTGCTTGTCCAGTTTTATTGTCCAGCAATTCAAAACTGGCTTTGGATTTTATACAATACTCCGTGTAAAAGCTCTCAGAATTCTCACAGCGGCTTTATTTTCTATGTATAGGTAATATTATGTAGTTGTTCAGTCATTCATTTGTGCATAGGCCCTTTTCTAAATGAACTTGACAACCCATATGTTAAGATGTAGCTTTTGGATATGCCTTTTCACTGTTCTCCACCTTTTGGGCCTCAGGAGGGGATAGTAAACCCAAGTTCCAGGTACTTTCAAAGGGGGAAGGAATCCAACAGCTTGTTTACAACATGGCAACTAATAAAGCAAAACACGTGTTAAGAGAAGCCCTGCAAGTGTAGTGTATATACTTAAATACAGATAATATTCTGATTCACAAAGTCTCCGCCAGATTCCTTATCTGCATCTCCCAGTCTCTGATTCAGGTCAGAATCAAGCAGTGAGCTGGTTTGACTTCACGGAGCAGAGAGAGTGAGTGTGAAGCACCCGACACTGCTTTGGTAGCCTCGCTCTCTGATCTTTTCGATCAACCTCCTGCTGTGGGTGGAGCCCTTCCATTAATTAGTTGATACTGATGTTTAAAAATCCTTCCAGGGTACCGCCAATGTTCTCCAAGGTAAATGTTTTTTACAGACTTACAGACTTTTAAAAACCTTTTCATACCATTTAGACTTACATTTAATGCCAACTTGACGGCCATACTGGCAAAGGTGTGAAGGATATATTGGAAAATCCGTATGGAATTTAAGCCCTTATAAAACAATTATTGATAATCATTGCCCAAAGAGTTGCCGTAAAGACAATGAGCTTACAAGTTCACAGGCGCACGCCAACGGATCATATGCGATTTCTTCAGTAGTTAGCAGTAGCTGCATGTTGCTTTTACCCGCTGCCTTTAGTAAAGAGCTTTGCTTTGCACAGTAATGTGCTGTAGGCGTCTGCTCCTGGTGGGCTGTAGCACAGTCCCATCGTCCACAGCTTGAAAGATTTCAGCACAAACAGAATTAGGACTTAGGGTCATTGCCTGGAATAGGCTTAACCTACTCCTTATTTAGATTCTCCTGCCACTTAAGGCTAGCACAACCCTTGCCCATTCTGAGTCGATGAGCTAGCATTAGCTTGTTTGTAGCAAGGTTCGATACGTTTTGTTTTCCTACCTGATACTGACTGATTCGGCTCAACAGTAGCTATGTTTCCATCGACCCGTTTTTATCCGAATTAAGTGATATCGAATGAAAAATGCCTTATGGAAACAGTAAAATCCGACTGAATTTCATGAATATCGACTCAAATGAAATACGTTCGGTCTCATCGGATTTTCTCTTGATCCATATACGGCTTATGCGATAAACGCTGATGGAAACGTTATTTGCCGAATAAATAATGAATTGCCATTAAGTTTTAGGTCATTTTATGGTTGCAACCCGCAATAAAACGAAGAATAATAAGTTTCAGTTCATTTCCGCCCAGTATTTCCGCTCTGTTTGCAAAACAAAAACAGATGTAAGTGGACAAACGAGGAGACGAGATACTTTTTTAATTTAATTTACCAGAAAAATATAACAGCTATTTTAGATAGCAAAAATCTAAGAAACGCCATCATTTATCAGGAGCTCGCGAAGGAAATGACCAACTGTTACGACAGGGACATTAAACGCTTAGGTAACTTGAAAAAGCTTAACGTGGTTTAATGTATCTAAACAACGATGATCATCACCAGATTTATCATGGTTATATCTTGTCATGAACACTTAAGCCTGTCAAAAAAACTAAATCGAAATCCAACGATTATAGAAGTTATCTCACGTTAATATTTTCTTCATCAGTGGCCGTATTAATATTATTAATATGGCGAGGAAAAAGCTTAACGTGGTTTAATGTACCTAAACAATGATCAATAATCACCAAATTTCTCTCTCATATTACCCATCATAACCACAGAAAAATGTCAAATAATCTAACCCAAAGTCCAATTATTATGGACGTTATCTGACATAAAGCGTTTCTGCTTCAGGGGAAGCCGGGCGGCTGAAGGCGTTGACTCTCCACGGTTCTAATTGGCTTTATAAGTCCTAATGTGAAAAAGCTTAACATGGTTTAATGTACCTAAACAACGATCAATCATCACCAAAAAATTGCTATATTGCTCATCATAACCACTTAAAACGGTCAAATCTAACCCAATGTCATATTATGGACGTTATCTGACACATTAACGTGAGATAACTTATAATCGTTGGATTTCGATTTAGTTTTTTTGACAGGCTTAAGTGTTCATGACAAGACATGACCATGATACTGGTGATGATTGATCGTTGTTTAGATATTAAACCACGTGCGCTAAGCGTTTTAGAATGTCCCCTTACGACAAGCCGTGAGACGTCCTGCGGAGTAAATGGAAGGCGCTCAAACAGCGATACACGGCTCAAAAAAGAGAGTTGTCTCGCAGCGGTGCCGGAGGGAAAATATAAGGCAAGTTCCACCTTTTTGATGAGCTGGATCATATCCTCAGCCAAAGGTCCATCGGAGCTTAGGCTATAGCTTGGCTTCTAATATTAACTACTTTTGTCTAGCAAAACTTTGTTCGCAAAAGTTCGCTTGAATCTTGTGCGATTCAATTAAAAAATGAATGGAAACACCATAAAATGTCTCAAATCAATTCGATATACCAATTTAATCGCAAAACAGCATGTGACGTCATTACGCACAGGTTTTTATTCGCTTTAAAGCTGTTGGATGGAAACGCACTTTCACCAGCTTTATTCGCATGAGTTTTTTTACCGAACGTCAGATAATTCGATTGACAAGTGGATGGAAACTTAGCTAGTGTAAGGAGTGTAACGCAATACGGCGATGTAAACAGTCCCTGTACTTTTGCTGCGTTCATGCCACCTGGGAATAACAGGGACCGCCCCCGTGGTTCCGTTGTTTTTCCAACTGCCAGCATTCACATGGTCGGGATGCTTGTTCTTCTTCTTCTGTTATATTGGCATTTGGCATAACTTGTTGCATGACTGCCACCAACTGTTGGGCGTAGCCTAGAGCATCAGGTGTGTGAAAACATGGAGGCCACAATAACAAAAGATTTTCTGCTGTTTTCTTATGCAAGCATAGAAACAGCACATGGACAGGTGTTTGTTTGTGTTATCTGCAGGACAGGCAACGGGAAAGGACACAGAAAAAATGTGTTGTTTTTCTTATACATAGGCTTATTTATGAATAATTTGAAACATGTTATGTCTGTGTATGTTTCTTGGCACAGGCGTTTGTCCACAATAAACAGTTTATTGTCATTGAAATATGTTCAGTGAACCAAAGTCGCCTACATCAAACGTCACTTGTCAACAACGCGTCACCAACTGGGAAACTCGTTTTTTTTCCTTTTGGAAAAATGTTTTTCCGATGTCTATGAACGCAGCATGTATAACATCCAAGTCACACCACCAAACAGAATCAATTGTAACATTACACACAAAACATTTTATACATTTGACAGTTTTTCATGACGTTACTGTCATTATTTAAACCTACGAAAGGACAAGTAAAAACACCTTTGTAAACAAAATTCAAATTCTATACTTTTACTTTGAGATTATTAAATTCAATGGTTTTTGAATATTTCCATGTAAACATGAAAGAACAACATTAGCCTCGCTTACTGTGTCTTTGCGAGTCCTACAACTGTACTTGCCCACCTAATAGCACACGTAAATGATATGTGTCCTGCTGCCACCTTTGGTAATGGTGTATATCAAAAACGTTGTGGTTTGTTAATGCAGTGGAAATGCGGGGCAGAGCCTAGAACCAAAGCCTTCTTAAAAGTTCAGATTATTGGGGCAACATGTAGCTCACCCAGCAGAGTGTGCGCCCCATGTAGGCCGAGTCCTTGGCAGTGGCCACGGGACTTAATCGTATCAGTGTCTCTGTGTCCCAACCGGCAGCAGCAGATGGCCGACCACCTACAGCCTGGGTCTGTCTGAGGTTTCTGTGGGGGGAATTGTTGGGTCTTTGTAAATCGTAGTGTGGTCGAGACCTACTCTATCCGTAAAGTGTCCTGGGATAACTCCTGTTGTGATTTGACACTATAAATAAAATGTAATTGAATTGAAACCGACCCGTGGCCCTTTGCTGCATGCCCTCCCTCCCTCCTCTCTCTCCTCCCTGTCTTCAAGCTATCCTATCAATTAAATGCCATAACCCCAAAAAAAAATAAAAACATTTAGTGTCACCCTATCTAAAACCAAACCTGATATGTCCTGCTGACTCTCTCCTTTAAACGTGTGCAGACGTGTAAAGTGTGTGTACTTTATTAGGCCACACTGCTCTCTCTCAGCTCCGTGCTATTTGTTCTGACAGGTGCTGTGACTTTATTTGTTTGGGTGGAAAAATGGAGCTCAGCAGAGCAGCCACTGGGCTCCACCACCAGTTAGTTCCATTGCTACTTGTCTTCTTGACAAAGTCACCTCCCCTCAGCCTGCACTCTCAGCAGCACCACCACTACCCTCTCTTAGCGTTGTGTAGAGGAAAAACCTGAGAGAAGAACCTGTTGCACCCTCTCTATCTGCATATGAAAAGATAGAATCCCCACCAGGCTTTAGTTAGAGACAGCTACTGTAGGAGTCGGTAATGAATTCCTCAGGCCGTGCGGAATCCAAACCTATAGTTAAGGTTTATTGATGGAAGATATTATAATAGTAATATCTGTGTGTGCATCCACACACATGTGAATAATTCTCATCTCCGTTGATCTAATTACAGTGAGTGTAGGAAACTGTAGCACCCGACTGTGACTTACCAGTAACCACTGTCACTTCTGGAAAAGTCTTTCCTGCAGTGCACCGCTGTTTCCCCTTGATGAATGCAAAAAGACAGCACTAGCCGAGAAGTTAGGGGAGCGAGCCTGTGGCTGGCTTTCATCCTGTGTTCCTGCTCCAGGCCGGTCTTGGTGGCTCTAGGTCGTTTCTGGCTTCTCAGAGGTTTTTTTGGAAACTCTGCATCTCAAAGATTTACAGCAACGGGTTGAGATAACTCAGAGTGATGCTGAGGGTGTTTGTCAGGCTTGAGGCAGGCTGCTTTCAGTCTCATTGAGTAGTCAAGCCTAGAGCCAGTGTAGTGGTCACGCCAAACCTGAGAATATAGTTATTTCTGTTCCACACGTCAGGCTGTAAAACTTCCAAACTCAAACGCCATTAAAAAAATCAAAAAAACGCCAAGAAATTTACCTTTTCATATTTTAGCTACAAGATCAAGCTGATATTACTCGCAATGTTGTTAATTGATGTGCAATGGCGTGCAGGCTGAGCTGACTCGTCGTCGGGTCGCTCAATCATCATCATCATCGGGTTCCTCAAACAGGCACATTTTTTACATGGCTGCAAAGTAATGTGCTAATGGTGCACTTTGACTGGGCCCTGGTTCCCTGATGTTGAGATAGCATGTGCATTTGGTCTGTTGAGAATGAAAGAGTGAGAGAAGAGAGTTGTTTCCTCAGGTCAGCCCTACAGCGGTACCAATCACTCTGCAAGGGAGCAACACTTCTTTCTGTCAAAGGGCTGCAGTGCTGTCAGCGTGGAGTTTATTGGCATGGCAATAAAAACATGTCTAACGTTTATTACAGTCAGCTGTTAGTTTTGAGAGGACTACATCTAAACTTTACGAATTCTGTAAGAATATTAGTAATTATAAAAAAACCTGCTGGCACCTGGCCACGTTATTCTTTTTGTTTTTATGATACATTTTTTATTTATTTTTTTCATTTTAAAGATAAAAAAAAAAATAGAACAGAGAAACACTTTAACCAGAACAACCACCCTCCACGGTCTCGTGGAAAAGAAAGCAAAAACAAACAAACAAATAAACGAAAACACGAGAACGTGAACGTGCCGTACTATCGCGATGAACAACGTCACAAAAGAAAAAAAGGTTGGGTTTAGGAAAAGAACATTGGAAAAGGCTTTAGTAACACAAAAAACGACAAAAACACGACGGTGACCAACATCACACGCTTAGGAAAACAGTAAACGGTTGGGTTTAGGAAAGAAACATTGGGGAAGGCTTAAAAAAAAAGAAAATTAACACAAAAAAAAAGGTTGACAAACGCCACACGTGGGACGTGATCCCGGCTCTCCTGGGTGAAGGTCCTGTGTTTTAAAGTAATATTTCAGTGATTTAGCATTGCACTTTTCTAGAGTTAGGCGTCTCAGAAGAATCACAGGGCGTTTGCTGGGCAACTTGCTCTGCGCCTAACTAAGAAATAGTTCTGCACACAACCCGCCTTAAAACCATAACTTTTCCGATCTCCCACATGATTTTTTGTATGGATTAAACCAAAAATATATATAATTAATTAATTAGTGAGCTTCAAAGGTGCTGGTAGGTGGATTTTGTTGCCTTTGGACACACCCAAACTGGCTGTTTTCCCATTGTTTCCAGTCTTTGTGCTAAGTTAAGAGGCTGCAGCTTCCTTTTTTGACAGACAGATATGCTAGCGTCTTTACATCTTACTTTTGGCAAGAAAGCAAATAAGAGTCATTCACAAAATGTCAAACTATTCTTTTAACTGGCACCATTCACACGCCCACTGTCCACCTCTCCATCCATTGACCTAGAAATGAACTTTGATGTAAATAGCTGAAGGCGTTTTGGAATATTTTGATAGTACATTTTGTGTCCATGACAAAGTGTGTTGTTGAGTTGACTTCCCTGTGCTGTTTCATGGCTCTCCCTGCAGAATTGCTTTACACAGATAACTCAGTATTAAAAGTTCAAGATCAGCCGGTCACATTATGCAGCAGTGAACTCACCAGCCAGTTAGCCGTTGCCATTTTCAAAGCAGAGCGACATTTTATTTAAAGTGAAGTTACGGCTCAGTGTTGTGGTTCACTGGCAGGAGTCTGCTATGTTATGACACTGCTCACAGTCCTGCAGTAGGGGTAAAGTCTAGCCACCCTGCTCCAGGGCGCACATGCATGCACGCACGCACACACACACACACACACACACACACACACACACACACACACACACACACACATCTATACACCCTCTTCAGAGTGGCAGTTGGTCTAAACACAGTGGTAGGAGGGGTAGGGGACCATAGATCTGACTCGTCCAGTCCTTTTATAGCCTGTGCCCACGCGCCAGTGCCCACCCACTGATGATGAAGTGTCAGAGTGGGAAGCATCACACACCATGGCCTGTCAGACCCAGAGAGCAAGATTAACTCCCCTGAACAGACTGTTTGGGGCTTGGCAGCCTGTGGCAGTCTGCCTGGGCACAGAGCAGGGAGTAGAAGACCTTAATTGGACAATGCGTACCTCACCAATGGTTGTAAGGAGGGTTTTTCTGACTGACTGACTGGCTGGCTGGATGGATGGTTTGCCGTTGGCCTCTCTCAGCCCCTGTTTGGTTTTCATCAGAGCGATTTGAGCAAGAGAAATGGGCTTCATGCTGGAGGCTCTCAGCACTTAGCCACATGTTCAGCTCTTTGATAAAGTCTGAATGCAGCCACAGAGAGGCCAGAGCTTCATCCTCACTGTACTGAACGAGCATAGTGACCAGTTAAAGTGATTTGCGAGTGTGCTAGTTTATGTGTGCTCTTTTACTTCTGTCCAAAACGTCTCGGCAACGAAGATAAGAAAGGCAAACGCTGGTCCTCACATCCACTACGGAGGGTCAAGGTGAGGTAAAGATAGCAGTGAATTATTGCTACTGTCAGTTGAATGATCAGCAGATATTGGAAACTGTTACATGTTGGGGGGGATCTACCAATAGCCATCATCACCTCTGGCAAGCTGAGGTTTGTTTTAGCAAATCCTCCTTCCTTTCATCCTGGCTTTATCTGATCCAAGAGAAGAATTTGAAAAAAGAGCGAACTAGCTAAAAGAGGCCCAGAACCCACAATTGTTGAAGCAACATAACTTACAATAACAACATAACTTACAGTAAAATGTGATAAAGATGAGTCTTGTGTGCTTATGTATCGATGACTGAAAACTGACTAACGTCTGTTTGTGTTATTTAATTGCATTGGTATATTCTTGCCAATCACAACCTGAGAATGGCTGCGAGCCAGCTGACTGCACCCTCAGATATGTCCTCCCTGAAAAGAACTCCTTAACTCCCAGAGTAATCAAAGTCTAAACTCTGCGAGAGCCAAACCGACAGATCTGCACATGGCGATTGCTGTTTCGACTGTTTTTTCTGGAGGCAAGGAGCCAGTAAAGGGAAGTAGGAAGGAATTAGAAGTTTTTGGCAGCTCTGCAAATCGCGCTTTCCTCCTCAATTTGATTTACTTCTACTGCTACAAGACAAAAATTAAGTCTGTGTTACTCTGGGCTATGATTTCCAAGTCCATTTAGCCCTTTAATCACATCATGGTACCAGTAACTGTACTGCAAATGACTTTTACATGTAAGTGGCTGCCGGATCTGTGTAAAGGAAAAGTGTACTGACTCTTGCCAATGGTTATCCACAGTAGTGTTTGGGACTTGAGTGTTGGGACATTGTAGCGCCAGCTGCTACTCTACTGCTAAATCACGAGTTCCCCACTGCTATATCAATTTGACTATGGCTTCTCCTCTGCTACTGCTCCACTGCTACTGCTCCTCAACAACGAGTTAATGATACTCAGACTGGGTTGCTTATGACTAATTACTGGCCTCCTGCAAATTTGAGAGATTGTCTCTCATTGTGGGTTATGCTACCAGAGGTCATTAACATCTGACTGGACAATGACACATTGAGAAGCATGCTTGGCAGCCGTAGCCAGGCCTGTTAAACTGTATAGGTGGCACAGTGCTTTCTCTTATTTTTGTGTGTTCACTTTATGTGCAGCACTTTGGAGAAAAGTTCTCAGACAGGTCACCTCGTCTATTACTTCTACAGAGGCGATATTCTTATGGTGACTTTAAGTGAAGAATGCAGGAAGTAGTTTGAGGAAAATAAAAAGGATTGCACTGTGAACTTAGGACTACTTTGCACCGTTGGCTCTGGTATGAATCAATCCTCTAACCATGGCTGAGTTAATGTCATGCCCTACCTACTGCAACACACAGGGAATTGATCCTTAAGCTTTTGGTTTCATGCTCTACCTTGTGAGTTACAGGGCATGTGCCAAGTTATAAAATTAAAGTTGAGTTGATGTAAAGTAAGATACAATGCCGACTCGCATCCGTGTATTTAGCACAACTTTTCGCAATAAAATGGCGAAGCTACAGGCTACATCTCACATACAAATTTACTTTGGCCAATATGCACGGCAAATATGTTGTTTGGTAGTTAAATATCATTTGAGTTTGAGACCACTGGATACCTACACAGAGGCTTATAAGGTGGTTACAGTGCACGCATGTGCCTGGTTTTATAGTTGACTTTGTACTAGGGATGCACCGATCCGACTTATTCAGTCCCGATACTGATGCCAGGGCTTTGTGCATCTGTCAATACCCGATACCGATCCGATACCGTTGCTGAATTAATAATAAACTATACCTTCCACATCATACCTTCCTTCCACCATGTGGAAGAGACTAAAGGCACCAGACCTTCCTAACTAAACATTACTTTCCTAACTAAGACAAAATAACATAGATGTAATGTATTGAATTCTTATTTATTTGTTATTTAAAAAACAATTGTGCATTTAAATCGAAAATATAATGTAATCAAACTTCTTAAAATAAATTTAAATACATAATAATGGGCCATCAATAATGGGCCACCTTTATATAGGTTTATAATGGCTCATTCTACTGTCACAAAAACAACAAAAACAAACAAGAATATCACAAAAACATGTTAATGTCATCATGTTTACTAAAAGCTTTGATTAAGTGTTTGCTTGGCTCCACGAAATTATACAATAACTTTGTATGAAGGGGAATCCATGAAACAGTTACAGAAGCTAAACTATTTGTATTGTGCAAACTGCAAAGTAGTAAAATAAACTCAAATCGTATGAATAGCCTACACATACAAACAACTTTAACACGGTTTCCCTTTCAAAACTAAATAGTTGTAAGCTAGTACTGTATAACCACTACCTTGGCCACAGGTAAGTTAGGTTGTTGTAGTGTGGTTGTAGTGGGGGACTGAACGTAGCTCCGCTGTCAGCCTCCTTCGCTGTTTGAATAAAGTTAGCAGGTTGGCGGACGTATTTAAGCGAGGCAAGACATCTTAAATCCAGAGTTTTAATCATTGCTCCAGTCTTTCTCAACGGTCTATAGCGGGACCGGAGGTGGATTGCGTTCATAACGTTTCTCCGCCGCACGCTTGAAGTGACAGGTCTTTAACGTTAGCACAGTAACGTTAGCACGGCCGAGTAACGTTAGAGCCACGGGCAGCAACCGTGGCTAAATTATGTCCGATTTGTTAGAAAGAAAAAAATTGGGAACAGCAGACGGCTCCTCTCTTGAGCACATGTTGTTCTGGTGTATCTCCGGTCTTTCTTCATCCTCTAGCTAACTTTCTTCTAGGTTCTTGTGCAGTACCGACCGTAGCCTCTCCCAGCTTAACAGACTGTTATGCTACCATGCTAGCTAGGCTAGCAGATGTAATGTTACCCAGCATGCCATTCGGCGGTGTAGCTACATTTGTAAATGTAAAATTATTAGTGTTAGAAACTGTTTAAGTCTGAAATTGTTATATGCTTTGGTGTTTTATCCTTTTAAGATAGTTAGTTGTGGGTTATTAATTGTTGTGTTATAAAGTTACTACCATGAGTGAGAAGGGTACGCAGTTAACAGGGGCCCCGGTGCTGCAACGGAGTGTGTAAAAATCCACCGATCCAGCTATTTTTGCAATATCGGGGCCGATATCCGATCCTAATATCGGATCGGTGCACCCCTACTTTGTACCTAAAAGGAACCTAATTAATCTGCAAAGATGAGTGCAGTTAGCATTTCCCAGCTGCAGCCTAGGCAACAGAAACCTGACAGCTGACAATAAGTCTTAGAGCTTTTACCGGCTGCCTATTAACAACACAACTAACGCTCATAAAGAACTATAATTATCCAGATGGTGTTTTTGATGTAACATTACAATAATTTGGTTCCACCGTATAACATGCAATAAGTAAAAATGCAGAATAAAGCCATTAACCACTGATTACAGGACAGATGCAGGACAGATGCCTGGCGCACAAGAGTGTAATACAACACTTTGAGCTATCATTTAGTTTTCCCATTCAATCCAAAACGTTCCCAAATGGAGCAACAGCTGTCAGTCAAATCCTCACCTCTCCCACCTCTCTGCAACAGGAGAAACATTTAAGCTCATTCGTCTTTAGTCCATGCTAGTCTCAGATTGCTGCACACCGCCAAATGAAACAGTTTAGAAATGACTAAGGTTTGGCTGACACTACTTGCTCTAAGTCAAGAGAGAAATAAGGTTTAGTTCCAGACCTTGTTCACTCCAATGGTCTACACACTTAGCCTTAGTTTCAACCCTCTATGTATCTGCAAAGACTTGTTCTAAATTCCAGCAGCCCATTTCTGCATTTTCTTTGTTGTCACACCTCATATTCCTGTTATAGACCTATTCATATTGTTCCCATTTTGTCCAGTTTTATACTTAAAAAGGTCATTTTAAAAAGATGTTTTTTATTAATCTATGCTTAACATTTCCTCTCTCACTCTTAACCCTATTTTCCATCGTGGTGCGTCTGCGCTGCATTCTGGAGGCGCGGCGACCATGCAAGTCAAAGCTTGATATCCCACCCCCCGCGCCACAGCGCGTCCCAGAAGCGTGTGTGAAGCGGCTCTCCGCTCCCCTAAAGATACGCGCCAGGTCTATTTGCACGCGAGCTGCGGGGCCTTTCGGACAGCCGGGCAGGAAGTGGAACAACGAGAGCATCCAGTCAATTTACCAAAAGACAATATACACATTTTTTTTTTAAGATTATTTTTGGGGCTTTTCTGCCTTTATTTGATAGGACAGCTAGGTGAGAAAGGGGGAAGACATGCAGGAAATCATCACAGGTTAGATTCGAACCCTGGACATCTGCGTCGAGGCACAAACCTCTCAGTATGTGTGCGCCTGCTCTACCCACTGAGCCAACCCAGCCACGCGACAATATACAATTTACCCAATATCGTATACGTCTCCTCAACAACACCACATTGTAGATTCATCTTGGAGGTGGAAAAACATAATAAGACACCAAAGATTCTTTTTATCAGGACAACACCAGAAAAGAGAAGGCATGGAGTTTAACTGCAGGAGTGCTTGGAGTGGAAGGTAGATACTAGCTTAATAAACATGTGATTGTTCTGTAAAGTATTTGGAGAGACAATACAATCTGCGAGTCGGGCAGGCAAGACGCTCCGCTTGTGAGACGCTCCAGGTGTGGTATGGTGCGTGGCGGAGGACGGAACAAATCTGCGGCACGGCCGGAACGCAGCACAGACGCAGTGGAAAATCTGGGTTATAAGTAAGCAACAGGCTCTAATATTTAGGCAGGTTGCCAAAGTAAACCAAACTTGCAATATTCCCTATAAAAAAACAGCATTTTTAAATGTGGATTTATGTTATAGGGCAAACTTTAAATCTGTCAGTGTGATAGTTGCAGTTGCGTAACATTCTTTCTTCTCCGCAAGTTCAATTTAAAGACGAGTTGTATTTGTCGACCTGGTCCGGAAAAATCAAACCGTGTGTATGTTGCCGTTTAACTGTAAGAGAATCCTGTAACAACCGGGATCCAGGCAGGACAGAGCACCATTAAGCTTTCAGCGGCTGTCATTAAACACACTGAAAACACCGAAAAGAGCCTGAAGTGTAAACACACTGACTGGACCACCCTAACACACACACACACACACACACACACACACACACACACACACACACACACACACACACACACACACACACACACAGGAGTAAACACTTTGCTTTTACCTCTCATTTACTGTTCACATTAAAGCTACTCATTTGCTCTCTCTGTCTGTATCTGTCTTTCTCACACAAACACACACACACATACACACACACACACACACACACACACACACACACACACACACAGACTGACTGTAATGGATGCCGGCTTCTCTTTTAGTACTACTTATACAAACAGCCTCTCTTTTTCTTCCTCGTTCTCCGTCTCAGTTATTTGCTCTCTTAAGTGTGTGTGTGTGTGTCTCTCTCTGTCAGATGCACACACACTTTACACTGTATAGCCTCCAAGGCTTTGGTAGCATCTCACTGTTTGATAGAGTAACATCAAGCAGAGATTTAGAGTCTGTTAATGCAGAGATCGTTTGGCATCAGCACTATTACACCTAATATTAACCAGCACACAGACACAAGTTCCAGTTTTTGTCAGCTGCGACTTTGGCATTGGGGTTCTTTTGTTTGTTATTGTTTTTCAGCACTGTTGATGTAACTCCAGCCTCACATTGGTAGCCACAAGCAGCTCAACATGGGCCACACTTGCAAAACACGGCTGCAGGAAACGGGTATAAACCTGACAATGTCATAACATCATCACTGAAATGCTCATTTTATTGTAAACATTTAGTTTCCAGCAGAAGTTTGTTGTCTGAAACAGCTGGGACTGAAACATTTAGATTTAAAATCTCTCAATAAAAACCTATAGTTATATTACTGTTAAATATCCCAACGTAGGGGATTAAAGCCAGACATGCAGGCAAAAACATTAATTTTTCATCCACTGGTCAATTGTGAGATTTTGGGCTATTTTGCTTCCATAACATGTCTTCTTTACTAGTGGACTAATGGAAAGAAAACAATCAAATTAAATATGGTGTTTATCTCACTACACTTCTTACACATCTATTTGCGTCTGTAGACTTTGATTGATTGATTGATTGATTGATTGATTGATTGATTTCTGGATCAAGACGATAAAACAGTAATCCAAAGGATGACATGCTAAAGTAAAATACTTATTTCCAGCACGGTCCTTGGTGTTACACAAAGGAAACAATAGACAAGAAGCAGACAAACTCAGACTATAAAGACATACAGTATTAGGAGGGGAAAAAAAGACATCACGGACAATAAAATAAATAAGAAACAAAAATGCTGTAAAAACTATCCAATTTATCAATAAACATTCACCTTGTTCCATAAAAGCAGCTTGACCTGTCTTTTAAAAATCCCTCGTGATGATAGGAGTTTTGTAGCAGTAGGCAAACTATTCCATGCCTTGATACCAGTGTAAAAGGAAGAAGAAGAAGAAGAAGAAGAAGAAGAAGAAGAAGAAGAAGAAGAAGGTAAAGGATATAAGTATTCCTATCAGTATTCTGAAAATGTTTTCAGAGGGGCTTGATCATAGGCCTATATCATTCATAGCCATATGTATGTAACATTATTCCTATGAGCATGGCTTTTTAATGGCTGTTGATAGTATTTTTTGATTTATGGAGTACTAAAAAGAGATATCCAAAATCCTCTTTGTAAAAATCTTTGACTCTAATAGGTCAACAAAATGAAACAAGAATTTTGAACCTGGCTTTATTCAATGTTCTGATTTATGTTTTGGAAATGCATACAAATAAGCGCATATTTAATAAGACAGTGCCTCGTTTTCATATTTAAACATACAACTTCAGAAAACTTGTAATACAAAAAAAAAACAAAAGAAAACTGTCTTAATAAAAGTAATCAAGTGGGGAAGTTTCATGATGATATCTAGCCTATTCAATTAAATATTTACCCTGTTCACCTGCACTGTCTTTCCTTAAGATTCTGTTGCCAAGCAATTTTAAAAGAATTTAAATACTTTGATTAAAAATAAAAAATAAAAAAACGCTGCTAATGTACAGCAGTCATGAAGCAGGGGGCCCACAAATCCCATCTGTCTCAACATGCCGCCAGTCAACAGGATGTACAGCCGACACATTTGTGTCAGATGAGAGGAACTCCCACCGCCAACACTGTCTTGTCACGCACACACACACAGTCATGGGTAGACACACTTCCTGCTCGTGGCGACTCAGCTGTGAAGGTAGACCTGGATCGTTCAGAAACCCTCTGAATTGTTGCTCCGTGGGTCAGAGTGTACCAATTAGATGACTCTCCTCACTCCCTTCTCCCCCTGCAGTCGCACCATAAATCAAAGCAGAGCAGAGATGCCCGCCAGCTGTTTTTGCTTAGGAAACTTATGTAACAACTGTGTGTAGTTTACAAGACAGCGAGCATGTATAGCACAGTGCCGTAGGCTGTGTTTAAAGGCATCTTTAACAAGCTAGTGCTGTTGAGTAGACATTAAACATAATAAGATGTTGTACAGTGAATGCAGGCTGCTTCAGTCTGCTTTCTTCTGTGTGTGTGTGTGTGTGTGTGTGTGTGTGTGTGTGTGTGTGAATGTTATCATGCAAGGTTGCGATATGTGTACATACTGTATATGAGAGCCCATAGGTACATGTGCACGGTTTCACACTCACATCTGGACACGTTGACAGCGTGCCAGCTTCCAGGGGTACGGCCGAAGGCGGTTGGACAGCTTTTAACCCTCGTCTTTAATCAGACGGTGCTCTCAGACAGCGTTAACGCAGCCATTATATGAGCCACAGCGCTAATGAGGGCGAGTCGAAGCAACCCGAGGCCAGCCGCAGATGACACCAGTATGTGTTTATCAGATGAGCAAACAACAAGCTTTCCCTATTTAGAGCCCAGGGGATGGAGGTTAAAAAGCTGTGTGCCTTAACACACATTTGAAAGTAATGAGGCTTAAGCTAGTTACTCGGGGGGGGGTAAAGAACACTTGTCTGTTGTTTGGCAAGAGATTAAGAGGTTGAAACGCGCTGCCTTTGTTGATATTATAAAGGTGTTGACTGTAGTGATAATAAAGGAGTCCTTTTATTCTGATCATGGCAGCAGAGTTGTCTCGGAGTGTCATTAGAAGATGTAAGAAGTCATGTGAAGGCTAAATGAACAGCTTTAAGTGAACGATGCATTGAATTGACTCACGTAGGTTTTCATTATTAGACCCCCGCAATATAACTTGCTGTCACTCTGTGAATGCAGCATGATAAATGTGTCCCCAATGGAGTGGAGATAGCAGTGGTGGGGAGAGGACTGTTGAGAGGGTCTTCCTGCTGGTCGACGCAGTGTTTCCTGCGACGTGTCTCCTTTGGAGCTGAATGGCCGTGACCCTTGAGTTGATCTTGTCTCAATACGGTGGCTGGAAAAAACCTTTTTTTTTAACATCAGCTTTCGAATTGGTTAATTCAGCGTTAAACATTATTATGCGTATGTGCACAGGTTGAGAGGAAAACGTTGTTGCTAAACCAGTGGCTGAGATATTGGGGAGTCAGAGACAATCCGAATCCTTGATGCTGTTGGAATCCAGTGTAAATGGAGCTGAAAAACCAGGTTTCTTTATGTTCTATAAGTGTAAGTTGTTGTCAGTCATAGGGCTGTGCTCGATTGAAGAAATTCTTAGTCGACTAACACTCATTCAGTTGTATTCGACTAATCGATTAGTTGATTTAATCGACAGATCTGTAAATCTGAGTTTCTCCGCAAAGAGTCATGCAAAAGCACCACTTTAATTCTTGGATTTACCGGAGATGTGCTCGTACGTTTCTTGGAAATAAGTCATTCAGCATGAAAAAAGCATCAAACATGACTAATCAACTAAAGAAATCGAAGTTGACTAAGACCAAAACGACTAAGAGGGAGCAGCCCTAGTCAGTCATGAAATTTCTTTGTTTGCAAGGGAGTAACAATACCCAAAGACATGCCTGAGCAATATAGATAATTTTCCCTACAAAATACTGATGTGAAGACACTGACTCACTGTATTGTTGTTGTTGGGATCTCTGCCTGTAGCCACAGCAGCCAACAATTTAATTCTGCAATTCCATCCTTTATGTGATCACTGTTGTGCTTTTATTGATGTTCATTGTCATTAGCAGCCACTTCTTTAAGGGGTGCCACTACCCGTATTATCGCTGGTAGCTTGATCAGTGCAGTCCATAAATCGTATTTGGGTGTCCCCAATAATAGAGAAGACTAGAAGGACACTCGTGGAGTGCAGAACTCCGCCAAGGCCAAATGCAGGAAACATAACCTCCTTGGCGCAGGTAATAACTACGAGTAGATCTCATTGACTGTCGGTGGATGAGCAGCATGGTTTTAAGAAAAACATGGCATGTTTTGATCATATCTATGCTGTAACCTCTGTGATCAGAGCTAGGTTACAAGAGGTTAAAATATGCCTGCCTGTTTTGTGGATTTCAAGAAAGCCTTTGAGTGGATCAATAGAGAGATTTCATTTCCCCTCTATGGTAATGTCCAATAAATCCAGCAGGCCAATCTAGGCATATTGATTGACAGAATAAACGTCCGTATTTTGTTATATGCTGAAGACATTGTGTTGATTGACGAGTCAGAGAATAATAAAAAAAAAATTCAATATTAAGCATTTATGGTGTAGTAAATAGACACTCGCTACTGACACTAAAAACACAGATTATGTTTTTTTAGAAAGCAATATGAGCAGCACAGCATCCATTTATTTCAGTTTGGATCAGTTCCTTTTAAAATATACCACTGCTTAAACTTTAGGGAAAATATGTGCTTTACAGAGGAAAGAAAAGCAGGCGACCATTGTTCCTGTCCCGTGTGAAAGTGAAACTTAAGTTACATTACAAATTTATTTGAACCCAAACCATCATCTTTTTCGAAACCAAGTAGTTTTGTTGCATGTACTTTTGTTTCAATTCGCAGCATTAACCGCCTGTTTAAAACTGCGATCGTTCTGAACCTACTAGAAGGTGCAGCGGGGCCCTTGTAACCCTTATCTATGAGGCTGAAAACCTCTGACCCATTTAATTGAGTGAAAACATTCGAAATGGGTGGCAGCTTCCTCCTGCAGCACTCCAGCCCAGCTCACCCAAACTTTGGGACGGCTCCACATCCCCTCTCCTGCTCCTGCTGTTTTTGAAGAAGAAGCGTCCCATTCAACACTTCAGGACTTTATCAACTCCAGCTGTGAATAAAAAAATCCAAGATTCGCCAAGGACACCAGTGTGAAGGGGAAACATCGAGATGTGGGGTGCATGTTGGGAAGAGTGACCGTAGCAAATTACAAGGGAAAGGAATGCGTTGGTCGTAAATGGGATTGATTTTTCCCAACTGTCCTGAAAGAAAGTCATTGGCCTTTGAAATTTGTCAAGTGTGAAAGTGCAGTGTGTTTTTTACTGAGGGGAAATGAGGAAAGCTTTGACGGTGGAGACTATAAACCAATGTTTTGTGATGGAGGGGTGAGCTGAGCAGTTGTTACAATGTGTAAGAGCTGACTTTGAGTGGTACACTGCTGCTAAAAATATCATCCAAAATGCTCTCTATATGGTAGATGTTCTCTCTATAATAGAAGCCTGTCATTGAAGAACTGGGCAGCAGTTAGGAGTAGTTATAAGTATCACACCATGTAGGAGAATGCATTGTCATCGCCTTCTCCACCCCTTAATCCCTTCTTTGTCGTATCGTTTTATCCTTGTGTCATAGAACAGGAATGATGGGTTGAGTTTTGTTTTCACTCCTCCAACACCATGGGGTGGAAATCAGAACTAGTGTCAACGACTCTCTCGACATTCTCCAACATTCTTGCCCTAATTCTGGATCCAAGTTCTGACCCCAGGAGTGGTGTATTGCTTGACTTGTAATATTAGTTAGGGGAC
This sequence comes from Perca fluviatilis, assembly GCF_010015445.1. Taxonomy (NCBI): domain Eukaryota; kingdom Metazoa; phylum Chordata; class Actinopteri; order Perciformes; family Percidae; genus Perca; species Perca fluviatilis. The sequence continues at coordinate 22,186,076 of NC_053134.1, read as the reverse complement.
TTTGATATTGTTGCTTGAGAGAAAGATGGAGCAAGAAAGGGAGAGAATATCCAAGTGAAAGGGTGAGAGAATGAATGAGGGAAGACGTGAATGTAAGATGAAGGGTTCAGGCTACGGACTGAGTAACTGATGAGCAAATGCAGTAGTGAGTGAGAGAGTCGGGAAATCTGTGGAGGGAAAAATAAGTGCAAAGATGGCGAGAACAAGTAAATAAATAAGTGAACCAATGACTGAGTGAACAGGCAAGTCAGTAAGTGAAGGTGTAAATAAGGGAGTAAGCAAATGCATACGTGAGTGAGTAAGAGAGAAATAGTGAATGGACAAGTAAATGTATAGCTGCAATGCAAAAAGAGTGATATAGGAGTAAATATCCTAATCAATTACAACTAATTAGGCAAAGAAATGATTGGGCAAGAAAAACAGTGAAAGCTGGATCTTTGCTTGGGAAAGCACCTGTGTGCATTTACTCAAGTACTTTATTTAAGTACAGTTTTAAGATATTTAAAGTAGCTTAAAATGGAAGTACTCAAGTAAAGTACTTCCATTTTATGCTACTATACACCTCTACTCCACTGCATTTCAGAAGGAAACATTGCACTTTACGCACTTACTGTATGTCTGGCAGCTAGTTAGTAGTTACTTTCCAATTTAGGATTTTACATAAAACACATGATGAAAAATATGATGAATTGTTACAGATTAACAGCAACATTATATAAAGTACTTATAATTAGCTTCCACCTCGAACCAGCTCGAAGAATAATCGTAGCAACTGTTTTCTTTGAACGAGTGCTTTTACTTTGAGTACATTTTGTACAACTAATACTTGTAATGCAGTGTTTTTATATTGCGGACTGGCTACTTGCCAACATTGTGTCTGTTTTCGTTATTTTTCTGCTAAAACATATTTTTCTGTACTTTTTGTTGCCAATATTGGAGGCACACAGTCAAAGAGCAACCCATGCCAGTAACTGTTCAAGAAAGAAGAAAATGCCTGTTAACCACGTGCATGCTCATCAGAATATAGATGATTAAATAATGATGAAACTTTCATAGTCCTGATTCTCTGACTAGTATGAGTGGGATTTGTCTGACACACTAGGTCACTTCATATCAATAATACATTGTTTACATCCTAGAATACCTATAACAAGTCAGTGAAACCATTTCATATATGCAGCAATTCAGAATTGTGTATGCAGAGCTGTGATGTGAACCACAGGATGTGGGGAATGAGGACAGATTTCCCATGATGCTCCAACGTTTTCGGCTGAATGCGTGTTTTCTGCGTGGGTGGTTGACCGCGGAGAAGTCAAAGGTTGACTGAGGAGCAGGAATCTATCTGTGAATCCTGAGAGAGAGAGAGGATGAAAGTGAATGTATGTTTACGTCCTCCCGGCCGGGGCACGCTTGATGTATGTTAATGGCACATGCCTGTGTTCACTGAGCCGCTGTACATGCCTCCGTATGCGCAGGCATCTCTTTGTTGTGTGTGTGTGTGTGTGTGCGTGCGTGTGTGTGCCAGCGCTAGTGTGTTTGTTTTATTTTCCATGTTGTCTGACGTGCGGTTGACTGATAGCATTCAGAGTGCTGACAGGTCCAGGTGCGTGACTATCTAGCCAGCCTCCCGAGGGGTGTGTGTCTGTGTGTGTGCGCACACACGCCTGGAGGGTGGAAGGTGTTTGACCTCTCTTATCTCCAGCACCCCGGCATGTTTGTTTTTACAGCCACAGCACAACCTCAGTGCTGACGTTGTGTGACCCTGGGCGGTATCTTATTATCATATAAACCACACACACACACACACACACACACACACACACACACACTACGTAGTGCAGGTTACCATCCATCCACCCACTGCCTGGAACAGATAATAAACACATGACATTATTGATTCCATAAGCCAGAAATATCTGTTTTTCTTACTGACTGAACTGCTATTAGACTTGTTTTGTTTTCCAACAGCAACCAAACCACAGAACATTGACATGAACATCACAAAGCCCCCGGATAGCTCAGTTGGTAGAGCGGGCGCCCATATATAGACTCAGCGGCCACGGGTTCGACTCCGACCTGCGGCCCTTTGCTGCATGTCATTCCGCCCCCTCTCTCTCCCCCTTTTGTGTCTTCTGCTGTCCTATCAAAAATAGGCTGAAAATGCCCAAAAGATAATCTACTTTTGAAGGGGATACATAGTTTAGCACAACACCTGCTGTTAGAAAACTGGAGCTGTAAGCCCAGATAAAGACTGTTACTTTGAAGTAGGACTCACACACAGCGCCGAATGATTGTATCAGAAGCTGCCTGTGTAGCACTTAGCAAGCGTGTCAACCCTAGCAGCTTTCATCCCTCCGTCCTTGACCGCCACCTCCACCTCCCGACTACCGTCAGCTGGAATGTGTTCCCTCTCCACCAGATGTTTAGTGGTGGTTTTGCCGGAAACCTAGAACAGGGAAGCTTTGCTGGGCAGCCTAAACAGGAATAGTCACCGGAGCTTAAATTTCGATGCGGTGAAGTCTTTTTCATGTCTGTGCCAAAATAAGACGAAGGCATTTTAACAGAAGGTTAGCTTCAGTTGTTGTGAACGTGCATTCATCGTCTTTCAGATGCACACCGATGAGTATGGTCAGAAGTGTACATATCAGTTAGTTGGATGTTAAAGGGATTGGTTTTTGTCGGGCAAGTATGTCGGCCTCCATCTTTGTCCATATAACCTATTTTACATTTCGATAGACATGCTGTTCTTGTCCCTACTACTGTAGGATGTGTGCTTTGGTTTGCTGTGGTATTTTTCTTATCTTGGTTGTGACCAATTGTTCCAAAAGTTTACATATTTGACAGGACCTAATCTGGGAATGGACTCGGACTCAACTGAGGTGGTCTTGACTGCAGCTCCACTGATTGCTTTGGCTGCCACATATTCTGAAATATTACTTAAAGACGAGAACAAAAGTTGAGCAATTCAGCATACAGTGTGATTTTTTTATTTTTTTTTTTAATCTCCTTTTGTCAACGTATCCCTCCCAGTGATACTATTTTTAGAGAGAGTGGTTGGCCCCGGTAGCCAAGCATAAGGGTGCTGACCTGCCCAACGCCATGTGTGAGCATGGAAGTGAACCTGAGATCTGCTTTGCCCGTGTTGACTTTGGAGCGTTTCACTGTTGTTAAAACGAGGAACTTTGGGTGCCGTATTACAGCGGTGGTCTTTTTTTACCTGCTGATAGCAGAGACGCTTTCATTTCCACCGGGCAAATTATTTTGCAGCGTGAGCGGATTATCGTCTCTATTAACCGACGGAAAAACGAGTGGAAAGTGAGAGGCTTTATAAGATCTCCCGGGGTTCGTCTCAACACCCCCCTGGATGGGACCTCATCGGTGGGTTTCCCAACAGATTTAGGAGAAGTTGGATGCCCGCCAAGTGTGCCTCGATCCGTGCAGCTCGGCAGGCAGCAGCAGTAGAAGTCGCGGTTGGACTTGCGCCATTCATTCACATGGTATCCTGTTGTTTTATGCTTGTCATGATAGCCCTTGGTGCATGATTGAAAACATGTTTGAGTAGCTGGTGCTATTCTGGGCCGGAGGAAGCAGCGTCCCTATTAAGGCAATTGACTGTCGAAGGCACTGAGGCAGTATGAAAGTGAGTAGAAGAGGAAGCAGTGGCGTGTAAAGTAATCATGTCGCACTTAACTGATTTCGTGAAGGAATTTTTCACCTTGACCTTCTTGTGCAAGTCGGCCTCAGCTGCAACATAAAAAGGGGGTACGTGATGGAGGTGTCCTGACGTTGTAGGTGTTTTGATTTCTGTGGTAAGATCACGTGTGTGTGTGTGTGTGTGTGTGAGACAAACCACCCCCCCCCTTGCTCTTTTTATTGGACGATGCCGTGTTAAAAAGTTTCCGGTTTGCCGTGACACTGCAATGTGCCCCTCTGATTCCAGCACATCTCCTCGCCTCTCTAAACTGAACCAGATGGAGCCTTTTTCATATAAAACTTTCACTCCCTTTTATGTCTCGCACAGAGCAGGGAGCCCTTAGGAAAAGAGTGTGTGTGGGGGGGGTACTGCTACATGTCATATTGTGTCCGGTTAATGCAGTCCAAATGCACTGTGGCTCATCTGTGTCTCACCGACCAACAAAACATGGTCGTCCCAGCGTCGTCCCCAATGCTGTATTTTTGGTGGGGAATGGACAGAGTTATTTCATGTATTTTAGTAGCTGTCAGCCTCCTGCTCTCCACACCAGTGATATACATTGGACACTGATGCAGCCTCTGTTTCTTGTTACAGAAAAGCAGCCTGAAGCCACTTTTGTGGCCACTTCCAGCAGCTGCATCATTGTAATTTTTCCTCCTGCTTTACCATTGTCAGTTTGGTTACTAAAAGATTATTAGGAACACCATACTAATACCGTGTTTGACCCTATTCTATCAATATGGGCCAACATTTCTAAAGAATGCTTCCATCACCTTGTTGATTCAATGACAGAAAGAATTAAGGCGGTTCTGAAGGCGAAAGGGATCCCCCACACCATTACACCACCACCACCACCAGCCTGCCCAGTGGTAACAAGGCACGACTGATCCATGGTCTCCTTCTGTTTACGCCAAATTCTGACTCTACCATCTGAATGTCTCAACAGAAATCGAGACTCCTCAGACCAGGCAACATTTTTCAGTTTTTTACAGTCTTGAACTGTCCAATTTTGGTGCACTCGTGCAAATTGTAGCCTCATTTTCCTATTTTTAGTGGAGATGAGTGGTACCCGGTGGGGTCTTCTGCTGGTGTAGCCCATCCGCCTCAAGGTTGTGCGTGTTGTGGCTTCACAAATGCTTTGCTGCATACCTTGGTTGTAACGAGTGGTTATTTGAGTCAAAGTTGATCTTCTATCAGCTGGAATCAATCGGCCCATTCTCCTCTGACCTCTAGCATCAACAAGGCATTTTCGCCCCCCAGGACTGCCGCATACTGGATGGTTTTCCTTTTTCAGACCATTCTTTGTAAAACCTAGAAATGGTTGTGCATTAAAATCCCAGTAACTGAACAGATTGTTAAATACTCAGACCAGCCCTTCTGGCACCAACAACCAGGCCACGCTCAAAGTTGCTTAGATCACTTTTCGTTCCCATTCTGACATTCAGTTTGGAGTTCAGGAGATCGTCTAGACCTGGACCATGCCTCTAAATGCATTGAAGCAACTGCCATGTGATTGGTTGATTAGATAATTTCATTAACATGAAATTTAACAGGTGTTCCTAATACTCCTTTAGATGAGTGTGTGTATATATATATATATATATATATATATATATATATGTATATGCTCTGAAACAGGAGCGAACAATAATAGCTGCTGTAATCCTGTAAAAACGCCCACCAATCAGTGCCTCGTGGTCCGCTTCCAACGAACCAACCCTCCCGTGTACGAGCCTGCTTACCCGTGAATGAGACATGAAGTCCTTTCTCCGCTCTGCTCTGACGCAGCGCCGCGGCAGCACAAGGGGAGGGGTGAGACGGAGCCCCGAGGAGATGCTACTTTCAAATCTCGCTAGCTTTTCAATGATACCAACCCTGCCTTTAAGCCCTCTTACGGTACAAATAAGTCTACCAGTGGAAATAAATTGAATATAAAGGGTTCAGTATGCTAGGTCTTCTGCAGTAAATTTCTCTTATGTTTTATGCCTGTTCCAAATGGCCACACAGGAAGGCAGGTCATGGAGAGGGGCAAGATGCAATGAATCGTATATATGGGGATAACGCTACACGCTTTCTCCTTGTTTCAGTTTTTCCTTAAAGGCATTCCTGGCGTCGCTGTCGGCTGTACACACTTAAAGTGATGCAAATAGTTAACAGAATGCTTAAGAGAGAAGTTCAAACCCTGCCTACTTATTAACCTCTGCATACCTGGATAGCCGCTGTGCAAAGCTGATGTAATTGTCAGATGTCAGCTTTCAGAAAGTTGCAAAAATTCTCATTAGTGTGTGTTGGATCACTGCTGCCACATTCCTGTTGAACCTGAAGAACGCTGGCACCTGCTGAAGTGGTAGTGATTGATACTTATCATATATTATGTGCACTTGATGAGGCTGCATTGAAAAAATAAGTTTCATTGTTTCCATTCAGGAAGAATTAAGGGAAAGGGAAAGAGTGAGTATGGCCAAGAAAGAGCAGCCACTACAACAACAGGCTCAGCAATAGAAACCAGTTGAGCAACAACTAAACTTGCAGCCTGGTACCTGATTAAAGGAAAAGGAAAAAAAAACAAAAGTTTTCTTTTTTCTTTTTTTTACGAAACAGCTGTACATAGTGGAATTCTCCTTTTCTTATTTTAACCCTTGAATGGTCTTTAGATTTCTCTATTTTGTATAACTCTTAAGGCTTTTTCTCCTCACATTTTCACTATTTCTCTCATCAAAGGGAGGGGCAGCTCCAGATGTAGACGGAGAGAGTCTGTCTATTTCTAGAGAGACAGAGAGAGAGAGAGAGACAGAGAGGGACAGAGAAACAGAGCTGTTTTGACAGTTGTGCTAGGGAGCACTGAACACGCTCTCTCTCACACACACACACACACACACACACACACACACACACACACACACACACACACACACACAACACACACACACTCAGCCAGGTCCAGTAATCACGGTTTTGCCGAGTGGTGGTTATACCTTCCAGAGGAGTTCACGCCCCCTTGAACTGTTTTGGCTGACTTTGTGGTACACTTCTGACAGAGAGAGGGAGGGAGGGAGAGAGAGAGGGAGAGTGAAGGAAGGGGAGGGAGGCGTGTTGCTTGTGGGAGGAGAAGGAGGAGGGAGTGAATGGGAGGAAAGAGAAGCTTTCTCAATTTCTGTGAGTCCTGCTCGCTGTAAGCTACAGAATGAGCGCAGTTGCTTTCCTCTCGGTCTGAGAGGCAACTGCTGTTTCTTTTTCTTTTCTTTCTTTTTTTTGGGGGGGGGGGGGTTTGCTTCCTCTCCTGTGTCAGACATCAGCAGGAGTCACTGCAGACTTGTTTCCCTTCTCCTCGCGGTACTTTTTTGTTGTTATTTTTGTTCCTGGGAAGTACCATGCCGGTGGTTGGCGTAGCCTCCAAGCTCAGGCAGCCGTCCGCGGTGAGCTGCAAGCCGGTGCACACCGCTCTCCCCATCCCCAGCGCGGTCAGGGCAGCCGCCTCGCAGGGCTACGTGGCCCGGCAGCAGGAGCTCAGGGCAGGTGATGGCGCCCGGGGGCTCTCCTGCCAGCTGTCAATCAAGTCGGAGAACCAGCAGCAGGAGAGGACACCTGAAGGGAAGTCCAGAGCCGAGACGGAGGAGAGCAAGATCTGCAAGGTTAGTGGAGGGAGGACAGACTCTCGCTGTGTTTCTGTTTAGGGCATCTGTGCGTGCCGGCAGCACAGTGACACTCCACAGGTGTCAGGCATGAAAGAGCCAACAGTGTCCGGCCTCGCTCTCTTTTTCTCTCAGTGTCTGTCACGCTCTCTTTCCCCGTCGTGCTTCAAGCAGGTGTCTGTCTCGCTCTAAAACAGAGATCGCGATGAGTCATGCATGTGCTACGGTGGGATGATGTCGCTAGTTTTTGGTCATCAGCTAAGAGGGGAAACCAGATGAGTAATGCGACGCTGTCAGTGTATTACCTCATCTTGCTGCTCATTCAGTCTGCACATAATTTACTAACCTGTGTGTGTGTTAGTGGTGGGGCAGGAGAGTTTTGTGTGTTTTTGAAGGATTTAGTCAAGACTATTAAGATCCCTACCTGGGTAGTGAACTGTGTCTGCTCTTCTATGAGGAGGAAAACTAATACAGGGGTATAATGGGTGCTACCTGAGAAGCCCCAAAGATCAGGGGAACATGGTCTGAATACAGTCTTTTTTTCCCCCTGCTTTTCTCCCAATTCTGTCTCCCATTTGAGATAGATTGCTCCCAGAGCATATTGTTAACGTTCCCAACAGCGACAGAATGTCGCAGATACCATACTAAAACACAGGCTGTGCCAAGTCCTTTCCGTTTTGCAGAAATGGTTGGACGAGTTTTTCAGACTGCAGCAGAGAAGGTGGGGTCGGCCCATCCTGAGGAGGAAGGAGTTTTCAAAACTCCCCGCCAAATAGTTTGAGCAGCGCCTCAGCCCGTCCCACATCCACCGCTGTCAAAGCACGAGCTGAAACTTTCCTGTTTGGCCGGTCGATCTCCCCTCCTCCCCTCCGTCCCTCAGTCTGCCGTTACAAGACTTCCCGACAGAGACCAAAAAAAAAAAAAATGAAAAGACTCCCTGACCCTGATTCTTTTTTTTTTTTCTGGCTTTCAGACTTTTGATACCGAACAAAGCTGCTGATTTTCCTCGTGACCTAGAGGAAACGTAGGCAGGAGACATCAAAGCGTGGGTCAGCGCTCCCCTGCCTCTAAATCCTCCCAGCGTGTCCGTGACTGAGTCTGCAGGGGGACTACAAGGGGGAGGGGGGGGGAGGGTTCATCATTAACCTGCTGCTGAACTGGCAACTTCAGCTTGACTTTCAGCTTGTTAACACAACCGGGTTCTTGCAAGTGTCCTGCTTGGCCCAATAAAAGGGGTCTTAGAAGGTTTTTTTTTTTTTAAGCTCATGAAGCTGAAGGCTGATTTGACTTGTGTCAGCATCCATCTCCCATCATATTCCCCCGCACCTTCCTCCTCAACTTGTTTGTTCAACTTGTTCCTCACTTCATTTTATCTATCATTATTATCTTCTTGCTTTTCTGTTGCAGAAATGCTGCAAGAGCTCTGACTAAGGCTGCAGCTAATGATTATTTTCATTGTCGATTATTTTCTCAATTAATCGCTTAGTTGTTTGATGTATAAAATGTCGGAAAATTGTGAAAAATGTCGATCAGCGTTTCCCAAAGCCCAAGAGGGCGTCCTCAAATGTCTTGTTTTGTCCACAACTCAAAGATATTCAGTTTACTGTCACAGAGGAGAGAAGAAACTAGAACAATATTCACATTTAACAAGCTGGAATCAGAGAATTTTTACTTTTCTTTCTTAATATTTACTCAAACCGATTAATTATCAAAATAGTTGGCGATTAATTTCATAGTTGACAACTAATCGATTAATCGTTTTAGCTCTAGCGCTGACCCTCTTTATTGATGGTGGTTTGTGAGAGCCTTGTCCTGGTCTTCCTGTGGGTAGAGCATCAGCTAAACCGCCTGAAACGTACAGTAATCAGTGCACCATACTATAGCCTGTCGCCTTGGGAAGGCTCGTAGGCAGACGGAACTCGCCTGCCTGCCCCGGCCTGTCAGTGTGGGTGAGGAATGGGTGGTATGGAGGGGATAATTAGTCCGTCTAATTGTGTTGTGTAGTCCCTTAAGAGCTTTACTCTCCGGGCTTTCTGAGGAACAAAAGGGAGAGAAGGTAAACGCTGTCATTACTCCTTCACTTTAACCAACACTCCTTGTTTAATTTGGAGCACTGTTATCAAGCGGGATCAAGCGTAGGACTGTGTGTGTATGCATGACTGCATGCTTGTTTGTGCACATGCAACCCCCACCCACCCACCCACCCCCGTATATACAATAGTCAGCATGTGTTGGCTTGTTTGCCCAAGGTTAAACATATCCTAACCTGGGTGGTGTTTGCCAAAGATGGAAAGATTTCAGTCAGTTGTTGGTGGTGGGGAGAGTGCACCTGTATGGTCAACAACGAGGTTCATCAAATGAGTCTTTGACACATGACACATTTATTTATTTATTACCTCTGTGTTATTATTATCGGGGCTGTCGTGCAGAACAACATGCAGTCAGCAGCATAGCAGCGAAATATTTTACCTAAATAATATAAGCAGCCAAAAGTGCAAGAAACAGCGACACAGCCCCCCCCCCCACACACACACACACACTCACCCCCCACCCCGACATTATTCCTGTGCCAGCAGAATGCTCATGACACAAGAGCAAGCAAAAATAAATAAGAGGGTTAAGCGCTAAGCAGAGAGGAAAAAGGGATTTGTTTTTTCTTTGGTGTGGTGTTTGCAGAAGAGAGCAGGCCTGATGTTGTTTTGAGCAAAGCCAAAGAGGAAGTCCAAGAGAACCGTGTCCGAGTGAAAGACGAGCTCCGCTGACACACATTCGATCTGCAGTCCAGTCTGACAGTAAAAGGGGCTCCACTGAGTCTGGATTGAGAGGTTTCACATTGAACAGATGTAGCCTTGGTGGTGTGTAACTGCTGCACTCAGGCTCCATCTGCAACTGATGCGGGCTGCCTATGGGGGTGTCTAACAGTGTGTAGATGGCACAACCAAGCTGCCCAGACAAGGTTCATTTTGGACAGCATTCAGAATGAATTGCAGCTAATCTCAGCTGTATTGATATAGCCTGCATGTGTCGTGTGATAGATAATCCCTCAGCTCGACTCCAGAATAGACTGCGCCTAGTTTCATAGGAGTGTCCCCACGTCGTGTTTGCATTCATGTGTGTTTCTGTCTGTGCACAGGTGTCTGTGATGACAGCAAATACGCTGACAAATCAAAATCCTAGTTGCCGCAGATACTGCAGGCCGCTATGCAGCACGAAGCACACCTGTCGGGTTTTTGAACATCGTGTGATTTGGCCACCAAAAATAAAGCAAGGCCACCTACAGATTGCTTTGGCGTTTGACATTTACTTAAAAATGTTATTTAATTAATTATTTAATTAAGGGCTTTTCCCTTTTATTTTTGAAAGTGGATAGACATGAAAGGGGGAGAGAGATGGGGGATGACACGCAGCAAAGGGCAGCGGGTCGGATTCAGCCTACATGGGGCGAACGCTCTTACTGGGTGAGCCAGAGGCCGCCCCAACATTTACTTAATCTTACTGGTTAATGTAAAATCTATCCATTTGTATGAGGGATTTACCTCCTTATTGGGCATCTGTGGCTCAGGTGGAAGAGCGGTCGTCTACCAATCCGAAGGTCGTGGTTTGATCCCTGGCCCCTATCTACATGTCAAAGTGTCCTTGCTGCGCCATCGCTGTGTGAACGTGCATACATGTTTATCTGACGAGCAGGTATGGCAGCCTCGGCCACCAGTGTGAATGGTACCTACCTATTGTAGACGGTAATCCTGGTGTTTTTACCATATTACTCTGTAAATGATATATATTATAAATATACCTAAAAGTACAGCCTATGGCTAGTCTACCAAAAAGTAACATATATATATACACACAAAGTTTTGATCCATAATGAGAGACACCTGAAATAGTTCTTCCTAATTACAGTGAGAGCGTAGCTGAAAATGTGTTATCTTATTTGCGGTAGTCTTCTGGGAAAGACATCCTGATGGCATCCCATCATTTAGAATGCGACGCAGCTAATCACTTTAGCTTTGTTTAAGTTTTGTCTGGCTAACGTAGATGACAAACATTACCAGGTGGAAGCGTAAGCCTGGAGTTTCTTTGGTGGCGTTGTGCAACACCTGCGCTCTTCCGAGGCCTCCTATCTTTATCCGTCTATGATTCCGGGCTGTCAAGGCCTCCCATTCCCTCTGCAAGATGGAGATGAGAACAAGGCCAGACATTTGCTCTTCCTGTTGTACTCTCCGCTGACGCTTCACATCAGTCACTGCCTCTGGCACTGCGGGATGACGAGCTGGAATGAAGAGCTTATCTGAGTCGACTGGGCTCTAATAAAGTGTCAGCGCCACCACCGCTGATAGGGAATTATCTTGTGCATCAAGAGTTTTGGCAGCTGTCCAAATCTCACAGCCCAGGGCACTTATTGAGTCAGTAATGTGGAGTTGTTTTTGAAGTGGAACTGAAAATTTCATCACACCTTTTTATTAAATCTACAGTACGGCAGAAGAACAAATTGATGTTGATTGGATTCATCGTTATCCATCCTTGAAGAATTGTGTGCTTATTGTGCTTCCCAGCAAATGATTTGAGTTAAAAGTATTTAATAACCTGTCTCACATTCAAACTAATGACGTCCCAGTGACGCCCTCGCTCCTCTAATCTACGCCTTTCTGAGTCTTGACCCTGAGAATACAGCCAATTACCAAACCGAGCCCTCCAGTATGATGAAGTCTTGGTCAGGTCAGTTTCCAAACGCCAATTAGTTTAGCATTTAGAGTCACCGCATAGTCCCTGTTTTTATCACGCACTTACTTGCTCTGTCCATAAGAGCAGAATGTTTGGGAAACTCAAGTTGTGCCTTCCTTTTACAGGCCTCGTAACCTTTTTTTTCTTCTTTCAAACATAGAGCGTCGTGTTAAAAATACAATGGTTGTACAACTGCATAGCCATAGTAGAAGTAATTGGGGGCGGGATAAATGCACAAATGTGGTATTTACAATACCAGAAGTACCTACTGTAAACTTATTCTAAAGTTATCTTTCTCTGCTGTCAGTCTACCCTGAGATGCCCTCTCTTGTGTGCAACCGAATAGAGTCATACTGTATACAGTCTTTATCTCAGAAATGCAGCTCATTTTATACACCAGCCGTGACTATTTTTGCTGGCCTCTGAAGTCAGTGAAATGTTATCCCAGAATGTTGCTACTCAAGAATAAGTACGCAAGTGTTTGCCGGAAGTGCCAGACACACTAGCTCACTTAGAGAACAGAAAACATCCTGTTGATTCTCTTTGTGTGTGTGTGTGTGTGTGTGTGTGTGTGTGTGTGTGTGTGTGTGTGTGTGTGTGTGTGTGTGTGTGTGTGTGTGTGTGTGTGTGTGTGTGTGTGTGTGTGTGGAGAATAATCAGGGTCTGTTGTTGCATGTTTTTCTTGTTTGGTGCATCTCCTGCTTCTGACCTGATAATGCTCTAGGCAACAACATGGGTGGGTTCAAAGTAGGACAGTGAGTTGGAGTGCCTCAGGGAATGATGTCGGGGTCCAGTGAGTTTGAGTGAGTGAGTAGAATGTAAACAAACCTCTGCTTCCCTCCTTCTCTTTCTCTGGGTGGGCCTGTCACTGTCTGTTTCATTTTGTCCTCTTTCTCTCTCTTTTTCTGTTGTTCTGCCCGTGTCTGCGTGCAAGGATTTCATGCACACAATAACTGAATTATTGCTGACACTCCATAAAGCCATCAAGCCTTTTACAGGCTTCTTTTTTAGAGTGATATTTCCCCCAGTAAATCTGGTTATGTGAAATGTAATTTCGACAAAATTAGCATGAAATGACCAACGTAGACAAACGTAGACTTGAACGACTTCATCATACCATCCATATAGAGTTACATGTAACCTCTAAAGTTTAGTGTGCAAATGTATTTTGTGCAGAAACCTAAGCACACTGCTCATATATTCATACAGTATGCATAAGGAACATGTGCAAGTAGTACTGCCAGTCACTTATGATCAACAGTTATGTTTTTTTTTTAGCTCCATTACAGTGACATTTGCATCTGTTCTGACCTCAACGGTTGGAGGGATGTGAAGGGAGAATATGAATAGGAAACTTGTGGAATATTAGATAATCTGTCCACAAGTCATCTGTACCATAGTTAACCACAATTTTAGCAGTGATGCATTAATGGTTTTGGTCAAAGCGTGCTCTCTCCGTCCTCCTGGCTCTCACTCAGCTCTCGCTCTTCCCCCCTCGAGTGGCTCTAACACCACTGAAACAACAGAGAGAAGCGAGAGGGGGCCTAGTTGTTCCAGCAGAGGGAGAGAGGATAGGATGGGGGGTTCTGAACGTGTCCTAGTCATGGGTGGTCTGACTCACCGTGTGCCGGACTCCATATCTGGAAGAGAAGTTATCGTTGTGAGGGAGGTGTGAATGCTAACGAGCAGGAAGAGCGGCGCTGCTACTATATTTGCACTTCTTCCAGCCAACGAGGTGTGTGATGCGACTGCAGTGGTTGTTAGGCTCTCATTGATTCTAAATTGTATTCCTGAAAAAGGGAACCACAACTTCCTTGAACTTAACAGTACAGAATGACATGAGAGTTGGAATGAAAATGCCTTTCGCTGAAGCTGCTGACACGCATTACAAAAGGATGCCGGGCAATTTTGTTAGTGCCGTTTTTGTCATCATCTCCATGTTCGTGCTGCTGCCATGCGGTAGTTTGTCCTTGTCATATTTGCAATATTAAGGTCAACAGTCTGTGGTCTGTTCAACCAATCAGAAATAATGTGTTAACAGGGGAGTCCAGCCCAGCTCACTTGGCTTCATTCACGTTGGAAACATGGCAGTGATTTTTGGTCTAACACATGATTTTTGAACCGTATGCTTATCAAATTAAAGAAATGTAAAAACTAAATAAAAATCAGATTAGGTTAACATAAGTTGCAGCCAAAAAAAACACTGCCACTAGTGTGATTCACTCACATGTTTTAGCATTAGTCCGTCCACTTCTGCACCATTCCCCCCACACTGCTGAGATTCCTTAATGACCCCTGGGTTCGGAATTGGGAAAATATTTGAAACAATATTATGCTTTCCAATGCTCTCTCTCTACCCTCCTTCTCCCGGTGCATTTTGTCTTGCACACAGTATTTCATTGCCTTTCGTGCCACAGGGAGTCTGCTTTCGGCCGCGGTGTTTAAATCTTGGAGTGAGAACACACAGAGCGGCTCCCCTGGAAGTACAGTCATAGTGTTCGCTCCAAAACAAAACAAGTTCAAGTACATGAGTACAGCAGTGAAACATTCTCAGAGAAGAATTCCATGATGGCATTCTTGTTTACCAGGGGTATGAATTAGCAAATATTGCCACAACTTTAATGGGAGTTTGTTGACCCATTCTGACCTAGAATTGAATAATAAGCTACAGAAAGAGAGCTGTTGGAAATCCAGTGCCTTGCTCAAGGAGCCACGCTGGACGTTAGCCTTCACAGTGGCTTGCAGCTGGGTTTTTAGGCCCCATATATCAACAAATAAGTGAGATTAAAGGGAACAAACACTCCCACTGCCCTGTTATTGTCTCATCATATTCTGAGCTTTCTCTCTGATGTTTCTAACTCTGCTTTTGTGAAGCATCATCGCGCTGATTGGATGCAGGAAAGTGTGCATGCGTGTGGTAGAAAGTTACCCTGCTCTCATGCAGATGCTGGTATGGCACTAGCGCACACACGCACGCGCGCGCACCACACACACACACACACACACACACATACACACACACACACACACACACACACACACACTTCAGGCCTTCCTCTAGTTCACAAACATGGAGAAGCAATAGGAGCATGCATTACATAACATATTATTACGTCTCCTGTTGTTTATGCTGAAAAACATGAGCAGGATGTACAACCTGCAACTTTTCAATTATACGACTGTCTCTCTAAACACTCTTGGCAACCTGCCAAGCCAACACACAGGGTCCCGTGGGTGATTTTTTTTTTTGCCCTGGGGCATGTTCACATCATCATATTGCCTAATAAGTGCCTTTTTGTGTGGAGTTACACTGCAATGTGTTTTTAGTGGCTTACCTGACACCATGCTATAAGGTCACTACACACACACACACACACACACACACACACACACACACACACACACACACACACACACACACACACACACACACACATATAGGATGTTTTGAGTGTGAAGCGGGGGCAGATCATCTTTACCTCCACCTCACATTTCCCCCTATTTGTCTCTCTTCAGCCGTCTGTCAGCAGTCTCTCTGTCTGCAGTGTTTTCTTAGCATCCTCTTCTCTCCGTCCATTATTCTCCCTCAATCCCTTCTTTTCACATCTTCCCAGCACTTCTATTTTTTTTCCACTCCGTCTCCTGTCACTGTCTTTCTGTTCTTTCCCATTCCCAGCATTCCTCCCTGAGTCCTTCCATGGCCTCCTTTTTCTGTCTCTCCTCACTGGAGCCTTTCTCTTATTCCACTCCCTCCAACTCACTTACTGGTATTTTCCTTTGACCTTTACCCCCCCACACACACACTTTCTCTTTGTCATATGCTTTTATTTCCACCCTCCACACCCCCATCATCTTTTCCTCCACCTTTCTCTCTCTCTCTCTCTCTCTCTCTCCTTTCTCTGTCTATCTTTTCCTCTGTGATATTCATAATGAGAAAAGCAGCAGGAGAGAGTTAGCACACACCTGGCCCAGTTCTGTCTCTCCAGCTGTCACAGATAACCTTTCCTCTGCTGAACGAATAAGCCACTCTTCTCTTCTCTTCTCTTCTTTTCTCTGCTCTTCTCCTTTACTTTCTCCTCTAGCTCTTCAATCACCTTTTTTTATTATCTCTATCTCTGCATTGTGTCTAACAGCGACCCAGACAGCTGCAAGGAAACATCTGGGAAAGCCAACCGGTGTCAGAAGCAAGTGTCTGAGCAAGCATGGACAGGGAGTCCATGGCAATCCGCCATGGAACAAGCGCGCCTGCTCTTAAAGGGAATGTGAGATGACGCTCTGATTGGTTATTTTCACGTTACGCCCAAACCACACCTAGCTACTTCAGACCAACCCATTTTAGATTTGCGTCTGGCGCAAGAGTTATTTATCCCGCCGGTATAATAGCAACAGCGGCCGAGATCCGCCCACAAAGCTACTTGCGTTTCACGTTTGATACTTGCGTTTCAGATCGTTAAAATAGGGCCCTGAGTGTTCATGTAGGACCCCATCACTCACAGGAAGAACTCATTAAGAAAAGACGCTTAACAACCATTATTTCTGATGATAAACACCAAGATGATATTGCCAGGTTCCCCTATCTGGGGAAAAATGGATAGTTGTGTTTTTATGGGGATGGCATCCACTTGGACATATTCATATGTTTGCTAGTTCGAAACCCAGGCAACAAAATGTGACCAAAACCTGAGGGATGACTCCAGTGCAAACTTCATCTCCAGTGGCTCCAGTAAAGCTCCTCAGTGAAAAAAAAACCCCCTGTGGTTTCAGTTGGTAGTTCCCAGGTGTGAATGTTTGTAACAGTTTGAATGTGAAACAGAGTGCAGCTGAAAAACAGCATCACTCATCTAATCATGGGCTACATTTAAGGGTTGACTGTTGGATGTTTTTGATAAATAAATAGAAAACACAAACCAACCCTGAGACGCAGATGGCTGGATGAAAAGCTCGTTCTGGTGGGATACTGGGTGGTGGTTCATTGCTGTACCCTCCCTTGGCACAAGCTTTTACGGGGCGCTTAACAGAGCAAGCACACATGTTTTTTTTGGAGTGGTTAGCCCCCACATTTAGACTCATCATTACCCACAACCAGCATCTATGTTCTCATTATTTTTCCACTTTTTTTTTTTTTTTTTTTCAATCCAGACGGTCGGTTTCTCTTATTTTCTGCAATTTGTCTCTGCAAGGCTTATTAAAGGACCAATAAAATGCCAAATGGAAATCATTACTCTTTCTCATATATTTCTGTACGTTCACTCTGAGCAGCAGCACCCTGTGAGGGATTTTCTTGTGTGCATTTGGTGGAAGTTTTGGTTAAATTGCCTTGAATGCACCATATATGCGGGCTTGTTTGGTTGGTGGCCCTTGTAGTTGTACGCTGTCTTACAGTGACCATCGTGTCATCCGCTACAGGTGGTATATTTAGTCAGAAGCAAAAAAGAAGACACACATTTTTAAAGGCAAGGTTTTGAAACCTGAGAGATTTAAGTCCTGAAATGCAAGGCAGATATCATTTGGCCTTTCTAGTGTTACCCTGGCAGTGTCTGGTGTGATGCTGGACACACTGAGATACAACTCTCGGAGGTTTACAGCTTCGGAAAGATCATGCAGGTCGAGGCAGACTCTAATGTAGTCATGAGGTCATAGGCTGACTCAGTGGTGCGTGCCCCCTCCAGCCTCTGGTCTGTCTGTAGAGCACTGTGGCAGCATTTGATGTGTCCACGGCCTTTTGGTAACAGCAAATCGAGTGTGAAACTGCATGTTGTGAAGCTGCAACTGGAGCCTTGTGGGTGCGCGTCTATGTCTGTGCGTCTGTGTCAATAAAAATGAAATAAAAGGAAATGAGGTCTTTTACAGTAATATAAATTGTGAAGCCGTTTGTCAGTGCTTGGGGGTTGAGTTTCTAATGTTGCCGTCTCACAGCAAGAAGAACTTGGACTTAATTCCTGGCCCGATTGTTTTCTTTGTGGTTTGCGTGTTCACACCGTGTTCAAGTGTGCGACCTCCCACAGTTTATAGAGATGTAAGTTAAGTGCATTGGATAGTCTCAGTCACCCATAGGTATGATTTTACGTCACACTAAATGGCAATCTACTGTATGCTGGGTTACACACAGAGCCACCGCAACCTGGAATAGGAACAGGCAGATCGAGAAAATGAATGAGTGCACCCTATTATAATATCATTTGAGCGTACAGTATGGGAGGTTTTGAAAAGCCAGGTTTTAATGATCTGCATCTATCCCAAAGTGGCCTCCTATTCTTCATTGTCAGGGCTGTTCTATTGCCCTTCTCTCCGTCTTGATATTACTTTTCCTCTGGGCTGCAGGTGGGCCTCTTTTCCACCAAAGTGCAAAGCACCTCTCCATTAAAAAAGGTAATTTCTGCCTCAACATCACAACCTTATTGCCTCTGCCATTCCACTGTATTAAGTTTACCCATGAAGTGTGTTAACTCTGCCATTAATGAGTGTTTAACATGAACTACAGGCCATTGACAGTGTCTCCAGAGATGGGGAGCTGAAGTCTGATTCCACCCTCCCCGTTCTCTTTTCCCTCTCTCCTCCCCCTCCCTCCATTGGCCTCCCCACATGGCCAACAAAGCTCTGCTGTTTGGGCCGGAGCAAGTTTTCTCACAGGATAAGTCTCCTGACACACATTGGAGTTTGGTTTTATTTACTGGCTGCCGTTGTTGTTGCTCCCACGTGAAAGCTCTTGCTTTTAACAACCCAACAAGGTTTTTTGTTGATGCATCCTCTGAGGCTTTTTCAGAGCCCTGCTCATTTCCTCCTCCAACCCAGCGGCCTTGATTGTTGTCACTTAAACAAGCAACGGGTTTGTTGGATTGCATCTGCAACGAGGACAGTGGTATTGCCAAAGCTTACAACCGATGGGAGCCTGTGATTCTGTGATGTCTTTTCCCCCTGCCAAACGAGGAACAGTTTCTTCTCTATTGGTGTTGATGAATAGCACTCACTCTTAAGACCCATGTTTTTGGGCATAATCTTCTTAATGATGTAATGACCCTCCTCACATGGGGAAGGTGAGGTGAATTGAATACACAGAGAATCTTTGTCTCCGTCAACACTGGAAGGTCATTGCCTCAGTGATGGGTTCATAGGTTGAGGGTTCAGGTCATACATTAGCCCATAAGGCAGATTTGTGGTGGTCCAGAAAGTTTGGGCAAATGAGCAAACATTTTCCCTCATAATCCCTTAATGATGAGGAAGGGCTGTCGGCCATCTTGGACTGAAGAGACTCATTGCTGGAGTCGTAATGAGAGGACAAGAGGTTCCTTGTTGCAGCAACCAGGGTTCACGTGCTTAGGGGCCACATGCCAATAGCTCGTCCGACCAATGTCAGCTGCCCCCACGGAAATAAAAGACAAGAGGCTTTTGTATTGCTCTCTGCGACTTTCCAATACAGATGTTTCCCTTGTAGACATTGGCCAACTCTATCAACAGGTCAGCTTCTTTTCCTAATTTAGTTAGTATTGATATTATGCTTTTATTAGAGAGTCAACAGTATGGAGATAAAAGGAAATGAGGGGGAGTTGTGGAATTAAATGCAATAAAGTTCCTGTCTTGGATTTGAACCGGACACATTGCAGCCAATAGTCGGTACCATAAACCTCCAGCTCACCAGGGTGTCCCAAGCTTTAGTTGAAGTGAGGCTCTTATTCATTGGAAAACATGCAGTTCAATTTGTTCAGAGCCACAGTTGATCAGCAGCTCTAAACGATAATTTGAAGACAATGATAATTTAACAGGGAAGTGCTTGGAAAAGAAATGCACAGGAGAGAACAACCGAGGAGAGGGGTAGAAAGATTATTTGAGTGCAAGTAGAGTGAGTCAAGAGGATATGATTCAAGTGGAGAGGCTGATGCAAGGTACTTCACCAAAATGTGAGTTGCCTGTGACCCATTGACCTTACTGGACAGGGAAGGTCATTCCACCTTTGGCGAACCAGGAAATACAAGGGTGGAAAAACAAGGAAGGCAAAAGGAATGGCCACTCAGAGAAAAGAGAGTGAGTGGCAGCACTGTTTCTTTTATTATTCAGTATTTATTCAAAGAAGATGTGGATGGTAGGAGTTAACTTGCCTCTGGATTGGAAGCAGATGCAGACACCTCATTCAGGTTTAAAACCTTAATCGCTGCATCTGGCTCCCTCTTCTTGGCCGTGTGGAGAGAACAGCTGAAGGTAAGATACCTAGGGGGTGGGGGTTGGGAAGAAAGTGTGAACCTGAAAGGAGAGGGGAAATTATGGTAGTTGTGTCAAGGATACTGCCTTGCGCCATGATTTAAGGAGCTAAATATTACTCTAAGATACAGTTGGAGTCAAACCATTTAAATTAAATTGCAAAAGGGTGTGAGAGCAGAACAAGGAGGAGAGGAAGTGGATTCAGGGTGGAGGTCTAAAAGCATATGCCTGGCTTATCATTTGGTATTTGGAGGTGGGTGCATTGTGGGCTAGGTGCTTCATGTCGAGGATACCCAATAGAGATACATTTGGGAACATTCTTTTGTCTGTTTGGTCCTTGGCTGGCTTGGAGCATAGTCCTTTTTGATCAACAGTTGATCACACCACCGCCCATCAACCCATCCATCGAGCAATGCAGAGTGAATCACACAGAAGCGTCTGAATGAGTGTAAGAAGGTTTATGGAAGTACAGAGAGCCCTCGCTGTCGTCAGATCGGCGCTGGCTGATATTAATTTCCGTGAGCTTGACAGCAGCCATTAGTCTTGGGGAGGAGGCTTATTTTACAGCGTTTAGAGGGTAAGTATCCTCTGGTGCAGGCAGCAGTGTATACAGTATGTGTTATACAATAACCCAGACCACAGAGAGGAGAGAGGTCTCAGACAGCGTTGTGGGAAAGATAAAATGTCTTTCTCAGCCAGTCCGCCTTGCATACTGGCAGATACTGTAAGATAGTGATCTGCTCCCAATCATTCATCTTTAGAGTAGAAGAGCTGTTCAATGGCTTTAAATGGGAACATTTTTCATTTGCTGTTAGCAAAGCATGCTATCATGTTGGATGTACACAGAGTTGATGCCTTCTGCAGAGGGCAGCATAATTCTCAAGCAAAACGGTGTGAATATTGGACAAAGCTTGATACTTTGCGATAGTGCCATGCATCTGTTGGGGCTATTTGTGAAACACCAGGAGGAAAACCTTAATGTTGTGTACCAGCAGACCTGAGGCAGTCTGACTACACTTACTAAGGCAGTGGGGTCCATCCTTTGTGCTGACTGTGCTGTTCACCGGGATGTTTGAGTTTTCCTCGTGATGGCTGTACTGCTCCCCAGATGTGTTGAATGAGCAAGAGGAGGAAGGGCTGGTCTCAGGGGCCTTCTGGCTGTCTGCTGGTCAATCCCATACAGCGTTTTCCCGGCACACACAAGAAAAAGTGAGAGCGAAATAGTGCCTTTGGGTTGAAAGGTAACGTCCTCTCCCACATCCAACAAACCTCCACTCTATGACTGATATCTTGGTCAGTCCAGCAGTCATTTCCTCTCTACCTGTCAGAATGAAGAGAGCTGAAATACATTGAGTACAGTGGGCGTTCAGCAGGATTGACTCGGTTATTGGTACTGACAAACTGCAAGACAGGCTAGGCATTAAGATCCAGGGCTACAGTTAACAGGAAGTCAGTTGCCCCGACCTGACCCCAACAGAGTTGGTGAGGAGGAATGGAAAACCAAAGGTTTGTGCTGGCAAAGCTGCATCCCATTCCCTCCTTTCCCCATTGGATTGACCTTGTGGTGTCCCAGTACTTTACCTTGATCTGTTAATTGACTGTTCAGCTTTACCTATCTACCTACCTACCTAACTACTGTATATTGTATCCTATTATTTCACGTATATTCTGTATGTGTACTGTGTCTGATATTTTGCTGCTAGACACTGGAATTTCCCTTTTTTTTTAAATCAATAAAAATCTACTTCTATATTAGGGCTGTGTATTGCCAAGAATCTGGCGATACGATACGTATCACGATACATGGGTCACGATTCAATATATTGCAATATATTTCGATACTGTGCATAAGGCGATATGTTGGGATTTTAGAAAAACTAATATTTAAAAAAAGACATGATGTTCATAAAAGTCAAAGAACATTACTTTAGGTACACAATTCAGTACACAGAAAATCAAATTGCCAGTTTGGGATTGTGGTTCACAGGTTCTTAGTGAGCTAATGTTGATATGCTAAAGTAGGCCAAAGTTCAGCCATAGCTACATTGTTAGCTTCTAGCAAAAAGTCACAAAAAAAAAATCAATACAGTATTGCAAAATAAAATATCACGATATTCAAGTGTATCAATTTTTTTTACACCCCTAATCTATCTATCTATCTATCTATCTATCTATCTATCTATCTATCTATCTATCTATCTATCTATCTATCTATCTATCATCAACACCTTGTTAATAGCTCAAGTATAAAGATGAACAGGATGGTAATGTAATATTATACCAGATGCAAAAGGATCGGTGCAAGAAGCATCCTATTCAGTAGTGGTGTCACTTCACTACTTCTCATTGTAGATATCTTTTGGGACGGCCACTCCAAACCAAAGGGCACTGCATTAGGGTTAAGGGTGAGTACTGGACAGGGCACAAAATTCTGGGCCCTGTAGAAAGGCATTTTCTATGGACCCCTCCCTGCATCCACAGCTATTCATTCTGGCATCTTTTTGGGCCCTCCTCACATGAGGGTCCTGGGTACTTTTTCCCCCCAGTCCGACGCCCCTGGTACTGGGACAAAGCTAAAATGATTGGGACTATACTCCTGCTGCATAGATGGTTCATGTTTTTTTGTTGCACATCTTGAGGATCTTATTCCACAATTGTCCGGTTACTCTTTTCAGTTAGTAAGTTTTTATAGATTTCAGATGAGGCTTCAATATGCATGAAGTTAACACATGCAGTTTTAATATTTGCATGTGTTTCAAACAGGCAGGAAAGTTAAACTTTGTGGTTGTTTAGGTTTTTTTGCAATTTTAAATGTCTTAGAAGGAACTTGGACTGCAGCTGTTACCTTTTATATACTCCATGCTACCAATTAGCATGTATACATGCATTTGTGTGAAATTACTGTGAAGCGTGTGTATTACCCCTTTTTTGTGTACATTTATATGTGTGCATGTGCATACACTGTGAGTAGATTGTGAGTGTGTGAAAAAGAGTGAGGAATGTGCGTTTGCCTTTATGTGTGGGTGTGTGTGAGCCTTGTTTTCCCAGGTCTCCACTCCAGAGTAGCACTTGGCGCTGAAAGCTGGGGCTGTAACTCTTTAATAGCAGAGTTGTTTACTCTTAATACCAACTCATTTCACCCCCATTTTGGGAGAGTTCCTTTGCCTTTGGCGTAGCAGCATGTAGACATGTTTACAGCTTAGTATGCTCAATACCATCTTGCTAAAGGATTTTATGGTCCGATGGTTCTAGTGTGTGTGTTTTTATAATAACTGCAGGTTATGCAATGAAACTTTGGAGCAGCCAAATGCTTGATCATAGCGCTGAGCTTCTTCTGTAAACTCAACAGGTTGCTGAAAGTGTGTATGTAATACGTGTATGTGTGCGTATGCTGTTATGGTTACATTTCTTTTCACTTTAGCCTATGGGTGCTAGCTCCAGATGTTGCAATCCCACAGAGCAATTTTTTTGGAGGAAGATTGTAAATTACTACCCTGGAAATCCAGAGTTCTCGCGAGACCACTATTTTAATTTGCTTAGCGAGTCACTCTGGCATTGAGTAATGATGCTCATTAACTATGCCTTTTTAGCCGTGCTGCACCAATCACATCGGAGTATCTGATATAGGCGGGCCAGAGGCGAGCTAAACAGATGACGATGATGAGTTTAATCTACCAGTTAGCTCCGCTGGTAGCTAAGCGTATGGGGCTCTGGATACGTCACCCCGTGTATTGTTGTGATTGGTCGTAGTGTTATCCAATTGTGTGCAGTGAGATTTTCAAATGCATGCTTGATGCCGCCCCTCGAGTTTGTCCATTTTCATTACTCAATGCCAGTCCCTTAATCTTTCGGATTTAGGTCTGGATTTCCAGGCTAGTAAATTACTTTAAGAAAGTCATTAAGAAAGAACAGTTTAGATGAACAGCGCTTTAGCCAGTAGCTATGTAGCAGCAGGCTAATGTCCAGTAAGCCAGTCGTTATTGCAAAATAAGCTTCAACTGGCAACTTGTCAAACTCCCCAATGATTATGATATAATGACCAGCTTGCTTTATATTAGCCCACATACATACAGTAACTGCTGCAAACAACACCACAGAGCCTTAGTTCGTACCAAAATTACACTTCAAAGGGCTAGGTGCTAACACTCTAGAGGATTTGGAGATTATTCCATTTAATATCTGACATTTGCACAGATGTTCAAAATGTCAAAGCAGCACTATGGGAGAATACTGTAGTGTTAGCATGGGTAGCCCACGTGAGAACAATCCCCAAATCCTGGCAGTGACTTACACAGGCAATGTGCTAGCTTTATCTAGAGAGCAACACATGACAGTTTGCCCAGAAGGTATTACTGTATGCATGTATTAATATCACAGCTGCAAACAGCTAGAAGGCTTCACCAACACTACCAAATTATTCTGCTCAAGCCTGAAGGGAGAGAGTGCCGTTACAATGTGATGATTAAAGGTGATCCGTGCTTGCCAGGAAGTTGACATTTTTCAATATTTGGCTGCAGCAACAGGACTCGAATCGCACGCTCTCTTAAACTTTTCATCTTGTGAAAGGGTAACGGTTCCAAATGGAGCACAACTCAAGGCAGTGACGGGAGGAAAAACTGATCATTTGGATAGGGTGTGTGTGTGTGCGTGCGTGCGTGCGTGCGTGCGTGCGCGTGCGTGCGTGCGTGCGTGCGTGCGCGGTGTGTGTGTTGCAGCATGGTATTTACAACTGCAGTATTCCTGTCCACAGCCCTGCTCCTGTCCTTTTTTTTTCTTAATATTAAAATCTTTTCTTAGTTTGAATGGAAGTGACATTTTGTTATCCTTGCAGTGGCTCAGTGTGGTTTGACAAATGCATCGCATTAGCATTAAAAGCAGGTTAGGTAAAATAGTGTTTCACCGTCTGCAGAGGTTGCTCCAACTGATTAAACCTGTTCAACCTAGTTCAACAGAATAAATCAATCTTAATATATCATAACCATACAAGTAATATTTGACATTATTACGGTGTTAGCATTAGTTGGACCTGTCTCCACCACGAAGAGACAAGGTGGTAAGAGGAAAGAGGGACACTTAAGCCTAAATGAGTGATTTTGTCAGCAGACAGTCGGTGTATCAAGAGGTGGGGGGAACATTGGGAGGGAATTATGGGTACATTTTCCACCTCTGTCCTCAAATCTGCCAAGCCCAAACACCGAGCTGAGACAGCCGCCAGCTTACTTAGTGGCTGCACTCTTTCTATCCTCAGCATAAGACACCTCAGCTAATGTTTTGGCCTGGAGCATTAGCCACACTGGGTAAAAAGTATGTTTGCCTTGGAAGTGGCAGCAGAGCCGGTGAGCACTGCCATCCATGTCAAGTGGTGCATCGTATAATAGCGTCCCGGGCGAACTTGGACGCCTAACGTGAGGAATTACATTTGCGGTTGTTTCAACACGAGCCTGAAGTGGTCGGCCCAGAGGCAGCATCGCATCCAGAGGTCAGGAGGGGTGTAATTAAGGGAAATCTGTTTAAATATTTTAACATATTTATTGATGCTCTGTGACATGTGGAATTATGCCCCTCTTGCGTCAGGACTGCACAGGCTTCCCAGTAAGTTCTCTTTAGCGGCGAGGCTCCATCTGTCCTCACTGGAAAAATTGCATGAAGTCTCCATCAGCAAAGCTGACCGGTCGCACGTTTTTCTGTATCCATACTCTTCGCAGGCTTTGACAAGTCACCCTGAGGCAGTTAGGAGTTGGCGTTTCTTCCTTTTTTTTTTTACTCTCTTGCATCCGGTATTCACCCTCCTTCTTAAGCTTTTAACTTAGAGATTTGACTGTGAAAGAGCATATTTCTTTCTCTCTCGCTCTCTCTCTGTTTGTCCTCCACTCCACCTTCAGTTTCCACCACACAACCATCATCACACACACGCGCACGCACTTTCCACAGCTAGTCTCTTCATTCAGTCGCTGAAGCTTTGAGAAAAAGGCAGTCCAGAGGTCACAGAAGCACTGTGGTTTCAATCTGGGATGGAGAATTTGAATTAAAAAAAAAAGGCTTTTAAGTCTGCATATGTGCCCTCGAGCAAGGCATTGGACCTTTAAGTCCCCTCTGCTGGAGCTGCTCAGCCGTCAACAGATGAAGACTTCATACCTGAAACCGTGGAGCGTTGTGAGCATGAAGTAAGGCACTGCTGCAAATGCATGCATGCTAAGTCAACCTTCCCTGGGTAAATAAAAACTCCTCCAACCTTCATCACGATTCACTGCAAACACATCTTGACCCAAGAGGCGCTTTTTAAGGTGCAACATATTTTTGTTGTAAATCACAACATTCAAAAGCCGTCTCTTTCAGCAATGCTTTTTTGAATTGATCTCTCATGCCAGAGACACAAACGTGCAAAACTTCGGGCTTTTCCAAACGTCTGGAACTTTGAATGCTCAGAGGATCATAAATAACTCAAGGGTGGTCGCCTGCTCTGTGCACTAACAAGCCAGACTCAGCTGATAGGGACTGTTTACACGGGTGGACTGTCTGTCCATAACACTGCCCGTGTTATGGACGCTGCTCCCTCATCATGAGTGTGCTTCAGTTGGTAGAGAAGCCTCTGTTTTCTGTCTTGTCGCCTTCCATTTTGAGACAGAAGCTGGAAATGATCAGCTAGTAGGCTAGCTCGTAATGGCAACCACTGTATGTTCTATTGGACCAGTTAAGAAAAAACAAGCAGGGAAACAGACGCCTGTAGGAAATGCTTTAACTTACGCCACTGCTAATTTATCATGCCAACAATATTTGGGAACATTGGTTAGCTTGGCTGAACTGCTCAGCATGGAATACAGTTACTTTTAGCAATATAAACAAGTCATAAATAATGCTCTTTAGCCTTTACAGGTGTTGACGTGAGATGTAAGGAAAGTTGGGGCGGAGAAAGTTTCCTACTTGGAATAATCACTTTGAGGGCTGCTCCATTGTATTATTCATTTGAAGAAGTCAGAATTTCCAACATTCTGACCTAATGCTTGAAAGGACTCACTCATTCACACAGACAAGACACTGTGAGTTTAGGGAGGCAGATACATGGAAAATAAGCAGCCTTAAAGCCATGCTTAATTCAGAGAACTAAACATGGAAATGAAGCTGTAAGCCTGGACCAGAAAGTGCTGAAAGAGTGGGTGAGAGAGCATGAGAGACAATCCGAGGCAGAGAGAGACCGATGCACGGGTGGCCTGCTAAGGATTGGCTTCACATCCTCACTACAGTACATATTGTAATAACACAAGCTCAACATGTAGATTTTGTTGGAGTCCCTGTTTTTCTACATTCAAACATATGCTGCTCTTTAGCTCTGTTGACAAGAAGAATCGTTTGAGGGGGTGCTTTCTTATTAAGTGTCATTAGGAATGATCTGGAAACAAGTTAACTAAGGATCATCAGAAATGAGTTAGAAAACACCAGTAGGGCTTCTAAAAGAAACAGAAAAAAAACAGACAACTATAGGAAGTATAGGAAGAGGAGGTTATGTGAAGTTCAGAGAAAACGCGGTGAATGCTACATGCTGCAATTTCTAGTTCCTTGAATTCCAAGATGTTGTCAACGCCCAGAGTCCTGGGTGGCTTACAAATGGACCGTAGTGTCAATTGTATAGCTTCCGGCTACCAGTGGCAGCATTTGTATTGACTTTATTGGTCGGTTGGTCCATACTGAAATATCTCAACAACTATTGGATGGATTTCCATATAATTCAATGCAGACATTCATGGTCCCCAGAGGATGAATCCTAATGACTCTCGAGATCCCCCAACTTTTCCTTGATCACCACCAGCAGGTCCAAGTTCCCACTCACCCCTGAAATATCTCAACATCTACTAAATGGATCGGCACTTTAAGCACAGACATTATGGTTACCAGTCGATGAACCCTAATAACTTTGATCCCCTGACTTTTTCCTCTGGCGCAACCTTAAAGTTCACAGCTGTGGTTGTGAGTGAAATATCTCAACGGATGGATTTCCATGAATACTCATCGGTACACTCATTCATCTGGATATCTTTTAATAATGTTGGTGATCCAGAACTAATGACATTCCCATCAGCCTTAGCTGTAGTTTGTATTTTTTGCTAATTAGCACATGCTACATCACACGTGTCAAACTCAAGGCCCGCGGGCCAAATCCGGCCCCTTGCAGGTTTTGATCCGGCCCCACATATCAATTAAGGTTCATAATACATTTTGGCCCGCCTAGTTTTTGTCACTTTTTCAATGTTTTGCTGCTTTTTCTGAAGGTTTTTGTCACTTTTGCCGACGCATTTGGTGCTTTTTTCCAATGTTTTTGCCACATTTGAAGTTGTTTTTTGGCAAGTTTTCAGAAGTTTTTTTTCTCTGCTTTTTTTCAACCTTTTTTGTTGCTTTTTTTCTTCGATGGCTAAGTTACTTTTTTGGGGCTTTATGTCGACCAAGCTGTAAGTAAAAAGACTATATGGGACATGCAATAATACAGTAAAAAATGTTTGACTTTTTCTATTAAATAAAGCATGTCAATAAACTCTACATGTCTGGCCCTTGATGTGATTCTTCGTTTCCAGTGTGGCCCTTAGTGAAGTTGAGTTTGAGACCCTTGTGCTACATGCTAAGATGCAAAACACGATGATGCAAAAGTGAAAAAATGATGTACCTGCAAAAGACCAGCATGTTGTTATTGTGATCATATTAGCATCCCAAAATTAGCATTAAGCTGAAACGCCGCTGTGCCTAGGTACCATCTCACATATAGATGCTAGCTTTAGACTCTTAGCCTCGTTTTTCATGCCTCATAAATTCCTGAGAAGATTGCATGCCATCCAGTAAGTTTGCATTTTCAACACTTCCAATCACTAATTTGTATCAACCCCCTGAACTGGATTGGGGAATTTTTAAGGAAAATTAGGCAAGGATGATATTTGTTGACACCAGTTCCATCCTTATGATGCAAGTGTTCAGGTTAACTAAGACAATCCAGCACCTCACAGGACTCTGTCATCAGAGCCAGAGGCTCGTTTCACACAGTGCTGATTTGGAAACAGTTTCATAGCAGCATAATAAACAGCAACAGTGAAGTCTACATTTTGAGCCAATACCATAAAGCATGTGGCACGTTTTCGGATCGTTCTGTCACTGTGCAGACCGTGCAAGTATGCGAAGGGAGTTTTTTCGAAGGCCTGTTGTAAAGTAGGACGGAGACGAGGGCATTGATTTGTGTCATTTTAATTGGAATATTTGAGGAAGACATCTGTGAGGAAACCTCAGTGATGTGGGGTGATTGTGCAAAGCAAAGTGACCTCTGTTTGATAGTTATTTCTAGTTGTTCCTCTGAGAAGCTGGAGCTGTTTCAGACTGTATCCAGGCATTTCATTAAGCAGTGAGGAAATGCAGACCGCAGGCAGCTCTCCCTTACATTTATTGATGGATTATGTTTTTAGGGAGGGTGCAGCTAATTTAGATGCGGTTGTAATTGTTCCAGTGGTCAGTTTTTTTTTTTTTACGGTGGGAATGTAAGAGGACTTTGATTGCAAGTTAGCAGATACGTGACTCTCTGGCTCTCTGAGCCAGTCTGATCCACTTCACAGTTCACTTCAGTTCTCAATGAGGAATTCATTTAATTAAAAAGCACCGTAAAAACATAGACAAAATCACAAACATGAGCTGATAAGACCAGATGGAGAATAAAGAGCTGGTTATACTTTAATAAAGCATTACTCATCCATGCATAATATTAGTTAGCATGTACACACACACACAAGGCCGTGTGATTTGATATGCAAATTAAGCAATTAAAATTCAAGAGGGAAATACTTTTACTGTTGGATGCGTGTAGTGGCTTTAACTGCTCTCCAAAGTCAGGGTTTTTCTTAACTCAGAATCTGCCTTTGGGGGGGGGGGGGACTACGCACGACAGTAATCATGATCAGTCTGCGTATAGTAAAGGCAATGAGTCTGTGTTAACCTTATTTGGAAGAAATTGATGCATGTTTCTGTTATTTCTGACAATTTGATAAACAAAAATGGATATTGTGCTTGAGTACATAAAACCCCAATTGTCAAAACTGGTTAAAAAAAAATAAGAATATTTATTTAAATGAATCACCGGAAGAGTCCAGTACAGCCTGAATCTAGAGATGAAACATTTAGAGAGGATTTGAATTGCTATTTTTATTCTTAATGCGTATCATTTTGGTGCTGGTGATTTTCCTTTTCGGGCTGGCTAAAACCTCTTTGGGTCAACTTTTGCCTTTTTTCACATGACCTCATCACTCTAAAGGGTAATTCTACTCAGGGTCTTTTATAATTTTGGCCATCATTCCAATCAATAATAGAACAATTGTACTCCCCAAGTTAACTTCCGAGATCTGAGAACAACGGCACCATTGCTAAAAAGATGTCTGATGGGGCACTAAACACCAGCGTTAAGATGAAGAAGCAAACTCCCAGGTTGACTTAATTCATTTGCTACCGAACACAAAGACGTAGAGTAAAATAGTTAATATAAATAACACCCGTAGAAGTTTACAGACTGATGTCCTGGTTCAAATTGGACCCACTGCTTCCACAGGTTTCCCGTGCAATGAGGGCCTATAACAAACATTTTAGGTGTGGCTAGTTCCAGTTTTACCTTCAAGTACGGTAATGTCGATCACCTGGCTAAACTTTTAGCATGTTTACAACCTGTCCCATCACCTGGACCCTCGTGTTTCTTGCCCTGTTTTCTTGCTGTAGCGTTGCCATGTTCCCAGATCCCAGCAGCCACTTTGGTGCGTACAATGTTCTCAGAACTGATAGAAGCCAAAACTACAAAAACAAAAGTGGTAAAAACAACGGTATTATCCTTAAGGGAAAGGAAATACTCTTGAACCGTGAACAGCTATCTGGCAAATGGCGATGAGAGAAAGGGGCAGGAAAGTGGAGACGAAGATAATTCTCTCTTACTGGAAAATAAGTAACAGGTAATAGGTTGATTAGGATGCACGTCATGTAACTGCTTCTTAAGGCTTCTACATCTTTCCTTTGGTTTTCTTCTCCCTTCATTTTGAGCTAAGCTTTTGACACTAGTTTAGTTTTATGCACGTTTGATTATTTATCCCGTTAAGCTTTTGGTGGACAAAAGGTGAGACACGGTTGCTAAGACCCGAGCTCTTCTCTGGTCAGTGTCTCAGTGGCAATAAAATATCAGTGAGGATGAAAGCTGTATAATTAAGCGAGTTTTTCCCCTGTCTCAACATCCGTGCTGTTTGGCGATATTTGCACATGCTTATGGGATTCAACGGCTCAGCATTTCATCATGATAATAGCAGCCTATTTTGTTACTGTGTGGCTGGAGAAGTCTCCTGTTTAATGTAGAGTTTTGTCGTGTTTTTCTTTCCGTGGAATTGCAGAAAGAAATCTCTCTCCACTGGTTGCTCTAATGTAAAAGTCCTTTCTGCATCTTTTTCCTTTGTTTTTTTCTCTTTCTATTACTGTGTAATCAATTCTACTTCATATGGTTTTTCTGTGATTACAGAATCA